>NW_012115311.1:1119226-1155534 GCF_000951035.1 Colobus angolensis palliatus | reverse complement strand
GTGATCTGCCCGCCTCTGTCTCTCAAAGTGCTGGGATTACAAGCGTGAGCCACCGCGCCCAGCCAAATTGTTAATTCTTGAAGGAATTATTTTAGGATGAGTTCCTGGAAAAAGTATGTTTTGTTCTAAAATCTTTAAAGATTATTAGACTTCAATATGCAACAGGTATGAATGTAGGAGATCATTTCTGAGCAAACAGTGGGGAAGCAGGAAAGCACTTTGGAAAATTACATAGTGTGAAACAGGCACACTGTGAAAAGCTTCCGTAGGTTAAGGTGTTTGGACTGATAATGAAGTCAAGATAATCTGTTAAAAGTTTTGGTACACTCTGCTGCTCTAGAACACCTCCTCTTATTCATCTGTCAGATAAACTAGATCCTCCTTTGAGATCCAGTTCAACTTCCATGGTGAAGCATTCCAGTTGCAGTGCAGTCAATGATCCATTCTCAGTATCCAGAGCACTTTGCATTTACCTCTGTTACACTGAATAGTGCTTCCCAAACACTAAACACTGCATGAAAAAATAATCACTGGGCAGCTTGTATAAAAGACAGTAAAGAAGTGTTATTCTTTTTTTTTCGAAATGGAGTTTCACTCTTGTTGCCCAGGCTGGAGTGCAATGGCACGACCTCAGCTCATCTCCCGGGTTCAAGCAATTCTCCTGCCTCAGCCTCCCGAGTAGCTGGGATTACAGGCATGCGCCACCACACCCGGCTAACTTTGTATTTTTAGTAGAAATGGGGCTTCTCCATGTTGGTCAGGCTGGTCTCAAAACTCCCGCCCTCATGTGATCCACCCACCTCAGCCTCCCAAAATGCTGGGATTACAGGCCTGAGCCACCACGCCGGCCCGGCACTGTTACTCTTTAACCTCCAGGAATTAGCAGTCAGAGGAAGCCAATTTACACCCTAGAGAGGAAAGTGCTGAGACTACCTTCTTATATTGTAATGACAGTCTAGAAAAATTTGTTGTTCCACATGTTCACTTTTTCCATGTCACCAAACTTCTCTCTAGTGACTTAAGTCTATTAAACATAAATATGATTTGCCAGAAATTCTGCTTTTAAAACCAACAATTGAAAAAAAATAGGTTTTTTTTTTATATAATACATCAAAATTATAAAAAGCATTGAACTATCGGCTGTTCTTCATTAAATTAACTCCTGGAACATTTAAGTAAATAGTTCTCCTTCTCTTTAGAAACTTGTATCCACAGACTTCTGCTTGCTTTTTATTCTCATACATTCACCATGCTAACACACTTGTTAAGATCAAACCAAAGCACCACTGCATAAAAGGATATTGCACTCAATACTGATGGGGTTGCTCTCCCACAGAAGTGCCTCATTCTCAGCTACAAATATTCCCAGTTTAGAACAGACAGCAAGAACAGTTTTAAACTGTCAGCATCAACAGCATTGACATTTCCTTTCCAACACCCCCGCCATGACCCCTGCCATCTCCACTCAAGGGTGCCAAGCAATTCTGAAAAATAGGAACTGAATAAGGGAAGATGATCAAAATGCTGGCAACCATATTAATAGTATCAGTTTCTTTAGACTAATATATTTATAACCTAGACCATAACTGAAAATGAAAAATATATTCTAATCTGATGCCTTCAGTGATTTTATAAACAGTCAAAACTTTGGAATACATTCTTTTAAAAGTCATAAATACTTTTTAACTTTACAAAGTTAAAATCCCAACAGGGTTTTGATGTACTTTACAAGCTAACTGAAAAATTCATTCAAAATCCTATTCTAATTTCGAGGAAGGAGGATATCCTATCGGATATCAAATCTATAAAATGATTCTAATGAAAACAATGTGATACTGGCACAATACAAAAACAGTTTAATGAAGGAGAATACACTAGAAAGTTCAAAACTGAAGCCTGTACATATGGTAATTTAGTATTAACAACGGTGGCAGTTTAAGTGTGAAAAACATAAAACATTCAATAAATGGCGAAGGGCTAACACCACCATTTGTGGGAATGGGGGGGGGGAAATCTTCAAATCATGAATACCTCACATCATACAAAAATAAACTGCAGAGGGACTGAGGAGCTAAGCATTTGAAAGATACTAGAAGAAAATGTAGGCCGGGCGCAGTGGCTCACGCCTGAAATCCCAGCACTTTGGAAGGCCGAGGCAGGCAGATCCCGAGGTCAAGAGATGGAGACCATCCTGGCCAACATGGTGAAAGCCCGTCTTTACTAAAAATACAAAAATTAGCTGGGTGTGGTGGTACATGCCTGCAGTTCCAGCTACTTGGGAGGCTGAGGCAGGAGAATCACTTGAACCTGGGAGGCGGAGGTTGCAGTGAGTGGAGATCATGCCATGGCACTCCAGCCTGGGTGACAAGGTGAGATTCCGTCTCAAAAAAAAAAAGAAAAAAGAAAATACTAATTTTAGGAGTGATAGGAGTGAAGAAAACTTTCCTAAGCAGAAGGCAAGAAAAGCCCCCAAAACTAATATTATTAGTTTGTAATACTGATATATTTTGTTAAAAATATTTAAAATTTCTATAGAGCACAAGGTATCATCACATTGTTAAAAGACAATACTAGACTGGGAGAAAATATCAATGATTCTAATGTAATAACCATAATATTTAAAGGATTTCCACTGGGCAAAAGGATATATTAATAAGTATATCAAAGAAAACTCTAGTTGACAATAAATAAAATTTACAAATAATAAACCACCTCACCACTAGTAGTCAAGAAAATGCAAATTAAAATAGTAAAATGTCATTTCCACCCTAAAGACTGGGCAAAAAAAAAAAAAAAAAAGGACTTCTGTTGATAATGGTTTGGGAAATACCCTATTAGTAGTAGTAGAAACTAACACAGCCCCTCTTCCCTCCCCCGCCCAACTTTTATTCTAGATTCAGGGGGTATATGTGCAGTTTGTTACACAGGTATATTGCTTGTTGCATGGGTGAGGCTGAGATTTGAGGTATGATTGATCCCATCACCCAGGCAGTGAGCATGCACCCAATAGTTAGCTTTTCAACCCTTGCCCCATTCCCTCCTTCCCCCATCTAGTAGTCCCCAGTGTCTACTGTTTCCATCTTTATGTCCATGTTACACAGCCTTTTAAAAGAATTATTTGTATTTATGTTTTTAGTAAGCTCAGTAATTGTTTTTAATAACCCTACAGATATAATCACGTAAGTGTACAAAGATAGACGACACACACACACATAATGACAAAATTATAGTGCTCAGTAAATATGAGTTATGAGCCAGACATAGTTCTAAGAGCTTTAGAAACATCAACTCATGTAATTCTCACAGCAATCCTATAATTTAGGTTCTATTATTTTCATCCCCATTTTGCAGATGAGGAAACCAAGGCACAGAAAGGTTGAGTAACTTGCCCAAAGTCACAGACATAGTAACCAGCAGAGCCAGGGTTCAACCCAGGCATTTCAACTTCAGTACCTGAGCTCTTAACTACCGCTACTACTAGGTAGATCTACTGCCTTCCAAACAAGGATGTTCATTGCAATATTGTACATCATAGCAAAATACTGGTAGCAGCCATGATCAGGAACTGTAAAATAAATAATGGGCTGCTCAAGATGTAAAATAGTAAATGATGTAGAATCAACATATACACAAATATTTATAATATATTAAGTGAAAACAAATGAGACACAAAAAAGATTTAGCATAACTTCATTTGTGTCTTAAAAGCAATCTCTGTATGCAGTTTTGTATATATATATGTTCATTTGTTCAGACGTTTTTCTAAAAAATTACACACAAAATATTAATACTTAATACTAGTTTCTTCTGGGAAGGAGAACAAAATTAGGAGTAAGGGTGAAGAGAGATTTTTCACTAGTTATTTTATGTATCTTTGTATTAGATGACTTCTTTTATTAATATAAATGGCACGTTATTGCTTTTCTATTAAAAACAAATTAAGCTAATAAGCAAACAGCGAGGTAGAGCCCCAGGTTAGATAAGACGTTAATATCACCAACAGCACTGGATCTACCCTCCTACAAAGCAGTTAAATTTGCTATGCTGATGGCCACAGACTGAAGACGCCAAAACTCACGAAGAGTTTTAAACATTTTGATGCTGATTATAACACAGTAAGATTGTCACACATTATTGCAAGAATATATAAAATATCATTAGTAAGAATCAAACTGGCTGAGTTCAAATTGCAGCTCTACTACTTACTGGCTGTATGATTCCAGGAAAGTGACTTAACCTCTTCATATCTCAATTTTCTCATTATAAAATGGGGATTCGTATTTACCTTATATGGTTAATACTTACAAAATAATACCTGCACATAGATTCATTTTGTTAAACAAAAATAAATAACTTAAGAAAATACATATATGTACATGCCGATGTTAACCTAACAGTACCATCTCCCTTTCCAAAAACATAAATAACCTCTGCAAAACAAACTAAGTGTATCATATACAGTAAGTGTGTAAGTGTTGTTTTGCAAAACATTATTTTAGGCTATGCAGACACATATATGAATATGGTACCATAATGTAAAATTCACTTCTCATGTTCCAAAGAGTATCAAATCCACTATAACTAGAGCATAGTGGTGAGTGGCTTAGGGCTTTGTCCTCTGTTGCTACATCCCAAGATCAAACCTCACCACATCAAGCCTGGCATCTATCACAGCATCTTTCATTTAAGAGGGCTGCAGAGTAAACACAGAGTTTCAAACCTTAATATGTGCACAAACATCCTGTCTTAAACCAAATTCAAAACACCTTTCTTCCTAAAATATCTTTTCTGTTGTTTCTAGATTAAATCCATATCACCATTAATATATTTTTAGTCAAGACCAAGCAATCATCTCCCCGAACCTTTTTTCCTCCCTAGCCAAAGCTCACCCTGATGTTAAGGCAACTTAATCCAAATCCTCACCTTTTGTAGGTTTATTTATAAACTTTTTGTTCTGTCATTTCAATGGACAACACAGCTAAAAAAATTTTTAATTTTATAAAAATCATTAAATTCACTCTGCCAAAAGTAAGAATTTTATTATTTGCAGTAACTATGTTTCCAGAATAAAGGCATTATATATTATTATTGGCCTACTAAAATTAGGTGTTTAGTATTAGGCTTATTTCAGTAATATATCAACTTTAGGCTGGTTCTCAAAATATTTTTCCTAGTACCCTGCCCGAATCTCTCCAACATGTACACTAATTCTCCCATACCATATCTTACATTCCCTATATAACTTGTTTAAAATGAAATTAACTGTAAAGTCCCAATAAACTCTAGCCTTGTTGCAGTTCTTTTGTGTGTGTGTGTGTTGTGGGGAGAGGGAAAGGAGACTAAAATTAATCTTAGATCCTTTACTCAGTATCTCCTAGATCTTTTTTATATACTGAAAACAGTAATTTGCACATCTTATATAAATTCACTGAAAGACGATTTAGAAATTCTTCAGTTCAATTCCCTCATTCTGCAGATGATGAAATCTAGATCTAGAGAAGTTAAGTAACTTCCTCAGAGTCACATGCTTTGGACTGAAATGATGCATGATTATGGACCGCTAACGTTGTCTCATCTACTTGAAGAAGTAGCCCACGATTACAAACATTAATTAACCACATGCATTAAAAGGTAGTATATTCTCTGGAACTTTTCAAAGTACTTAAAAATAATTACTTAAGGCATTTAGTGTTAAGTAATTTTACACTAAATTTTACATTTTACAGAAAAACAAGCTAAACCCAAAGTTTTACTTCCTTGTTACCATATCAAAGCTAAGGATAAGATTTATTCTTAATGAATTAACTGGTGCTTGAAACACAGTATTGTATTTCCTCCAAATATTTCATTTATACATTTTCACTTTTAATAGTTTCTCATTGTCTTTTAAAGGAAATAATTTTCCGATATGAATAGAAAAATCATGATAAAATCATTAAAATGAAATTTTCTCTGGATCTCATACCTGTCGTTCATCCTCCATGACGTTACTAGCAAATTCAAATACTAGGTCGTTCTGTTGGACAACAGCGGCCATAATAAAGCATTCCCCTTAGATCCACATGAGAAAAATTCCAAACAGATTCACGTATCAGGCAGCAAAATCCAGTGACTGATTTGGGTAAAAAACCCTCAGCTCTGTCTGTGGAGTTACTGTACACCCAAGTTTTCTTCAGGGAAGGTGCTTCAATTTTCCTGGTTCATTGATATTCTAGTCAAATTGAGACAATTTTCCCGAAATTTTTCTTCTCTCAAGCTTCTTGGCCTAAAAAACAAAAACGTAGATTAGTTATGAAAAAGCAATCAGCCACTCAGGATATAATAACTGATAGAGAGGGCGGTATCGCCAAAGCAATGTTTTCTTTATTAACGTTTTTAAATAAAATTGACATGACTGATGAACATATGCTCTTTTTAAAAAGTTACATATTTTCTTTGAAGAGTTTGCTCCTGCTAAGATCATCTCTCACTACTGAAAATTATGCCTCTCTCCCCCACTCTACAGTTAAACTACTGTTAAAGTACTCAATATTAAAAAAACACAAAAGGTCAAAAACCCCAGCAATAATGAGGGTTGTAATCGCAATAAAGGATATATAAACAATTTCCTTCTTTTCACCAACTCAGCAAAGTACACACACAGAAACTGCTACCCCATGAGTAATTTCATAACATATATATTTTCACCTTTAATAGAGGATTTATATAAGGATTTAAAATCGAATACATTTAAAGTTTAGTAAGAACTATTTTTAAATCTGTTAAAAATAAGCAGAAATTAAAGCCCACTCTTTCTGTTCTTTAAAAAGGCTTCTGATAAGTAAAATGTTTTAAAAATTACCATGCTTAAGCCTGTCTTCAGTGGCTTCTTTTTTAATGCACTGAAATGTGTCCTTATCTCTAGCATAGGCTTGCAAGCAACAGGAAGGAAACAGCACTTGACCACGTCATGGCAAATTAGAACATGCAAAGAGCTGCACTTTACAATAGTAGAAAAACAGAAACGCAACTTAGCAGTGAAAACAATTTCACAGCGAAGGGAGAAAGGCTTTTAAAATGTCTGCCAAAGATGTTTGCCTATTTAAAAAAAAAAGTTATCAATACTAACAAAAGGAAAAAATTCTTCAGGTGTTTATCACAATCTTATTACATTTTCATCAAATGATTACGGCCATAAATGTGGCATAAAAAGAAAGATATAAAAATAATCACATTAAATAACATCTAGTTCTTTGAATTAGCATTTACAGTTTTAATACAAACACTTTAAAAAAGAAGTTGACTCCAAGGAAAGGATGGCCAGTAATTTCCTAATAATTTTAAAGAGACAAGTCTGGGGATGAAGCTGACCTGGTGAATCAGTTTCCCTGAAAACGTAAATCCAGCTAGTACACGCCAGCCAAATCCCTTAATCGACTTCCTAATTTCTGTAAAGCCAAGTCCCTGTGTGTTCTGGGCTTTAAGGGCCATCATGGATGACTGTGATTTTCCTAGCAGGAACTCAAAATAAAGTAAGAATTAAGAATTCAATTCAAGATGACATTTCTACTCACTACACTCAATTCCAACCCAGCAAATTTCCCACTCTCATCCACACCCTTTTAACAGGAAGTTTAACTCCAACACTGGGAAAGTATTTTTAGGACATTCAGGTGGTTTTTGAGCAATGTACCATATCTAGAAGAGGAAAAAAAGTGTTTTGATCTAAACTGATCACAGATAGATAAATTTGGTCTTGTACTTATTATTATTTATAATACCTTTTTCCTTAATTATCCAACCAAATTCCCTATAGCAGACCTGCCTTATGTTCCCCCACACAAACTATTCAATCTTGCCTCTTTTCTCAACTTCTGTTATTTCCCATGCTTGCAACACACCCCCCTTCAACTTGCCAGCATTCAATCCCATCTTTTCCATTCAATGCTCAAGCCCCATTTGTTTCACAAAGCCTCCCAACATCTATGCCTCAAACTGTAAGGACTGCTCCCTTCAAAAACACAGCAATTACTGTCTGTAGAACCAATTTAGCATTAATTGTAGTACATTGTCTCACACTTGAAAACTGTGTTCCCTTAATTCAACTGAATACATGTTTGACTGCCAATTATTTGCACGGCAACGTGTCAGTCACCAAGACAACTGAAGCAAAACCTCTTCTGAGGAAATAACCATTGTCTAAAATTTCTTCTGTACCTCCCAAACCTGTGTGCCCACAGTGATGACAAAAAGGATTATATTAATGACAAATACTGTTTTAAATATCTTATCAGGCCAGGCATGGTGGCTTACACCTGTAACACCAGAATTTGGGGAGGCTGGTGGGGAAGGAGTCACTTGAGACTAAGAGTTCGAGACCAGCCGGGGCAACACAGGAAGACCTCGTCTTTACAAAAAATAAAAAATTAGCTGGCTGTGTTGGTGTGTGTGCATTTGTGATCCTAGCTACTCAGGAGGGTGAGGCAGGAGGACTGCTTGAGCCCAGGAGTTCAAGGCTGTAGTGAGCCATGATTGCCACTGCACTCCAGCTTGCATTACAGAGTAAGACTCTGTGTTCAATAAATAAATATCATTAGATATTTAAGCTATTTCTACAAATATCCTTTATTTAAAAAAGAACTGACATACTCCTGATAAAGAGGAAACTATTATCATAAGTTTGAAAAACCAGAGTACGAAAATATAACCAGAATCAAGGGACGTTTGCTGATATAGAAGTTTCTCTGTAAAAGATTAGGTTCCAGAAGGCTATTTCAAAATCCATTTGTTCATAAATGCAAAATGACATTGTGCCAATGGCCAGTGTGAATACATCTAGGTAAATTTAAGTTTCACTTTCTTTTCCACTGCTATCATGTACCTTTCCGCATCAGCACTTCCACACTGCTACTGTGCTTTAATAGTTGTCTTTCAGAAATCTAAAATATCGTGATAAGTAATCAACATACCCACACCTTACAGTACACACTAACAACCAACAGTAATATATCAAAACTGAAATGGCTTCCCACAATCACCAAGCCACTTATTGCGGCAGAAAAAGACACCTTTGCTCAGGCATGTCGTTTTTGCTTATTTCTATAGAGAAGTCCATAAACTGAAAATGTGTAAGTAAAGAAAAGCATTTTACTGGCTTAATCATGTCTTTGATGCTCTGTCATCTTTCCTGCTCCTCTTCCTCTCCCCCGTGTACTTATATACCCTATGGTATCAACGTGATTCTTGAGAATACATTTTCTGATACCTGATCCAGAGGGAGCACCTAGAGATATTAAAGATTCTTACAATCTTTGATAACAAAGCCCAGGTATCTTACATTTCTTTCAGTAATAGACAAGACGGAAGATCTAAATCAGTGATTCCATTTTTGATTAGTAAATTGGGGTGGTCAAGTTCTCACAGTCTACAAGCAAAACAAAACTAAAACTAGAATTTTTGTTTCCTAAATCAGGACTTAAGCTATAACCTACAGCCAGGCCTCTAAAATCCACCAAAGTCCTTTCTGCTATAACAGTTTATAACACAGATTAAGTAAATGCATATATCAAAAAATTTTTAAATTTCCATCTCTAGGTTCAGCTTTTGAGCTCCAAATCCAGTCACTACACTATCAGACAAATATACATCAGTGTCCCTTGAAGTCAGTGTGTAAAAAACATGTCTAAAACTAAATGCATCATCTAATTCCTCAAATATGCTCTTAGATGGAAAAAAAATATGGCCACTCAGAAAAAAGGTTTCTGTTCTAACCCAACAAATTGAAAGGTCCTCAGGTTAATTTAAACAAGTTTTACATTTACCCATCCTTAATTATCTGTTATACCAGGAAGGACTTTGCTGTATTAATAGTTCTCAAACATGCTTTTTCAAAGTGTCAGTCTTTATAAAGTAACAAGAAAAAATGTAAGTGAAACTACTTCTTCATCACACAGACATAAGCAGTCAACTTATTTGCACAGTTTTCAGAGGGCATCCAGGCAGACATTTACCAGATAATAAAAAAATCTCAGGCTGGCTCAGATGTCTCCTAATTGGGGCAAGACCATATTCTTATTCTCCAAGGAGACATGCTACAGGAATACTTAGCAAAAAGGTTCCTAACCTCTCATCCCTAAAAGAAGCTTTGGAGTTAAGGTAAAATGGTAACACAAAGCAGTTCAGAGAACAGGCTCTGGAGTCAGACTGCTTGGGTGGCAATCTTCTGCAGTGTGACCTTGGATCAGTTACTTGCTTGGTGTCTCAGTCTCCTCTTTCCGTAAAATAGGTATCAGTCTCAAGTTTCCTCCTTCTGTAAAATGGGTAAAGTAAATAATACTAAAACCTAGAGCTGTTGTGTAGGTGCAAAAATGCATGTGCAGAATACCTGGCACATAACATGCACTGAGTTAACATTAGCTTCTTTAGCACTGTAAGTATTAGCAAGAGATATGTGACAGGTGCATGCTAGGTAACTAATAATTCCTTAAGTCTCATTTCTGTCCTCCCTGGAAGTCTCCATTACCACAGCTATTCACCAGACTCCAAAAAAAGAACATTATAGCCCATTATCAACAAAAGTATAATTCTATTCCAGTGCTTAAAAGTTTGGCGTTTTTTTAAGAAATCCTGTTGCTTCAAGGCTAGGACTTCACTCTGTCTGGCAAGCTTCCCTAACACAGAGTCCCATTATGCCTCATTCCAAACAAAATGACTTCACTGATGGTGAACACAATACCCTCAGCCACACTACTAGCTACTATAACCAATTCAAATGGTTACTTGTTTAATTTATTATAGAAGATTTTAGGTACTAAAAAGACATATGATAGTTAAAATTGGTCACTGATTGAATGTAAATTTAAGATTCCTTCAAAAAGGTTTTTAGACACAAGGATATTAAACCCATGAATTCATAAATATATTTTTAGAAAATCATTGCTCTCCTTTTAAGGTACTATGGTACCACACGCTAATGGTGAAAATTAATAACTAATCTGGTGCCATGGCTCATACCTGTATCCCAGCACTTTGGGAGGCTGAGGCGGGTAAATTACCTGAGGTCAGGAGTTTGAGACCAGCCTGACCACATGGCGAAACCCCATCCCTACCAAAAATACAAGAAAATTAGCCGGGCATGGTGGTGAGCACCTGTAATCCCAGCTACTTGGGAGGCTGACGCAGGAGAATTGCTTGAACCCGGGAGGAGGAAGTTGTGGTGAGCCAAGGCGCACCACTGTACTCTACCCTGGGCAACAGAGCAAGACTCTATCTCAAAAAAAAAAAAAGAAAAAGAAAAAGAAAACTAATATATAAAGAGAATCAATCAAACAAGCAAAAAGGTTTTAGATTGGACAATTCTGGGATAAAGAAGGTGAAATATTCCAGCTTAAAGCAATGAGGTGGTTGAATGACTTCTCCAATAAAGTATGTAATTCAGACTGTGTGTCTGTTTATATGCATATGCTATGTTTGTAGGTTGGCAGTATCTAGAAAACTGGAATGCTACAGTAACTCTAGATACCAAGTAACTTAACAGAAAGAACTTTCACAAGATGTGGTAACCTAATGAAGGGCTTTTTTCAATATATACAGATAGCTATGATAAGAAATGCAGTATTTGGAAAGACCATTAGAAAAAATATAACAGAAATGAAAGAAAACAGAGTAAGAAAGCGAGAGAAGAGAAGTTATACAAAGTAGAAATGAGAAGCAAGCAATAAATCCATAATCTGTAATGACTGAATTCCTGTGGGATGGACCATAGTTTGGCCTTTTAAAAAATCTGTTTTTGGCGGGGCGTGGTGGCTCACGCCTGTAATCCTAGCACTTTGGGAGGCCAAGACGGGCGGATCACGAGGTCAGGAGATTGAGACCATCTTGGCTAACACGGTGAAACCCCGTCTCTACTAAAAAATACAAAAAACTAGCCGGGCGAGGTGGCGGGCACCTGTAGTCCCAGCTACTCGGGAGGCTGAGGCAGGAGAATGGCGTAAACCCGGGAGGCGGAGCTTGCAGTGAGCTGAGATCTGGCCACTGCACTCCAACCTGGGCGACAGAGCGAGATTCCCCCAAAAAAAAAAAAAAAAAATCTGTTTTCTATTATAATACGGGAGAATGCTCTATACTAGCTCCCAGCAGATATGAGGTCAGTGGTATGAAGATAAATTGCACACAGTCTTCCAAAGGTTGCCAAGTCTCAGTCTCAAAAGTGTGAAATCACAGGATATTAGAGCTGAAAAAGATCTAAGGATTACCTAGGACAACATATTCACTGAAAAGATAAGGAATTTAGGCCTAGAACATTCTGATGTGTCCAAGGACACACAGCTAGTTAGTGGCAAAGAAAGCAAGAAAAGCCCAGATTTCCTACTGGTATCTTTGTATCTATATTAATAGAACTTCATTAATATTTTTTCCACAGCAGAATATCTGGAAGAATAAGAAATCCCCTAGACAAATACTTAGCAAAAGTACCTTACCATACCCCAGTACAACTGTCAATTAAAATGCTTTTATGTATTATGCAACCTCTTGATACTTGGGATAAATCATTTTCAACCATAATTTTAACTGAAACAACTGGTGTAGAGGGTTTGTAGATTCCCTATTTACTGCTTTAAATCTTAAAGTTTTACTATCATTATCTCCCAAGTTTACTATATCATATCACCTTGTCTTACATTTTCACTCAGCCTAAAAAGTAAAAAGCAAACATGTATAGCCTTTTTAGAAGGCTACCACAACTTTGTAACTCATTAAAATACTTCAAAATAGATTTGTACTGACATTTTTCTTTCTAGCTATTTTTTTTTCTTTTTGAGACAGAGTCTTGCTCTATCGCTCACGCTGGAGTGCCGTGGCACGATCTTGGCTCACTGCCACTTCCGCCTGGGTTCAAGCGATTCTCATGCCTCAGCCTCCCGAGTAGCTGGGACTACAGATGTGCACCACCACGTCTGGCTAAGTTTTGTAATTTCAGTAGAGACGGTGTCTCACTATGTTGCCCAAGCTGGTCTTGAACTCCTGAGCTCAAGTGATCTGCCCACCTCAGCCTCCCGAAGTGCTGGGATTATAGGCATGAGTCACTGTGCCTAGCCTTTCTAGTTATTTTAAATACAGTATTGCTAGAATTTACATTAAAATATGTGAATATGGAAAAAACAAAAAAGAAACATCCCAAAATGTAGGTACAGTTAAGAAACCAGATTTGAACTTTCCCAAAAAAGAACAGTCATACTTTCTCAGTTCCTGCTTTCTCTAAACCAGGTACTCTACACACAAAATTGAAGGAAAAAAAACACAAGTTAATCTCACAAGGCAAACAAATCATTTCATTGCACTCAGTGTTCTCATAATTGAAAAAGAAAATGTTTCTATACCCCAACTTTTAATTTTTTTTCAAATATCAACTAATTTAAGAAAGTTGAGAAAACGTTTAAAACTATATTTTTGCAATCTAAACAGGTACCATGTATTTACTATGAATATATTTTAGGTAGCTATGCAAGATAGTTACTTAAAATTAAGCACTTTTATTTTTTAATTAATTTTTTTCATTGTTGAATTCTTTATTAATTCAAAACATTTTAAGTCAGTGTAACGCATATGCATTTTACAATAACATCCATAGATTTCCACAATATAGTAAAATGAAAACAGCTCTATTTTGATTTACTTTGAAAACTCAAAGAAAGCTACCTAGTTTGAGACTTCTGAATTTTTTTACATTACTGTTATGCTCAAATTCTACTACATGGTGAAAATTCTAGCATTTTCCAGAAGTATGTTATTGTACATAGGTAAAATGATAAAATTGATTCTAGGAAAGGGGAATAAAAAAACCCAAAAACTTAAATTGGAGGAAACATAATCTGGATTATCTATTCAATTTATGAGTACCCACTGTTATTCTGGTGTTGCAAAATAACCAAGTGTGGTGCCTCTTAAGCTGTATTCATGCATTCAAAACTTCTTTATTGTCCACTAATAAATATTGGTGGAGTACAATATATGGATATAGATTAAGTATGATGAACATGGTAGTAAAAAATTATACACATTTGATACATCATTTTACAAAACCAATTAGCAAACATTTAAAAATCGTATACAAGAAACTGGTTATGACAAACTGGTTAAAGCCAGCGGGAAATACATCAGGCCTTTTACATTAATTCAGTATTCAGTGTTCATTGGTTAGTGGAGGGCAATATAGAAATGCACTAAGCAAAATGGCCAGTTTAAATTTAAGTTACCTCTTATGACAATTAGTAAGACTAAGATATTTAATGTTGAAAATATATGGAGGACTATTGTAATTATTTACGCAGATAGTTCAAGGGAAAAATTCACTTTCACCTCTATTAGGTGAATAATCAGGCTAAGACTTTTGGAGTTTTATTTTTCTACTTTACTGTATTTTCTTTATAGCATTTATTAGTAATCACTTAATGGAACCTAATATTAGGGTTGAAGAATCTGCTCAGAATTTGTTTAGCTTAGTGTAAATATCCAGAAAATTTACCTTCAATATAATCTCTTTAAAAATGTATTACTTTGGCCGGGTGCAGTGGCTCAAACTTGTAATCCCAGCACTTTGGGAGGCTGAGGCAGGTGGAATGCCTGAGCTCAGGAGTTCGAGATCAGCCTGGGCAACAGAGTAAAATCCTGTCTCTAATAAAAATACAAAAATTAGCTGGGCTTGATAGCGTGTGCCTATAGTCCCAGCTACTCAGGAGGCTGAAGCAGGAGAATCGCTTGAACCTGGGAGACGGAGGTTGCAGTGAGCCAAGATTGCGTCACTGCACTCCGGCCTGGAGACAGAGGCAGACTCCATCTCAAAAAGAAACAAAAACAGGCCGGGCGCGGTGGCTCAAGCCTGTAATCCCAGCACTTTGGGAGGCCGAGACGGGCGGATCACGAGGTCAGGAGATCGAGACCATCCTGGCTAACACGGTGAAACCCCGTCTCTACTAAAAAATACAAAAAACTAGCCGGGCGAGGTGGCGGGCGCCTGTAGTCCCAGCTACACGGGAGGCTGAGGCAGGAGAATGGCGGGAACCCGGGAGGCGGAGCTTGCAGTGAGCTGAGATCCGGCCACTGCACTCCAGCCTGGGCGACAGAGCGAGACTCCGTCTCAAAAAAAAAAAAAAAAAGAAACAAAAACAAACAAACAAACAAAAAAGTGTTACTTTACAATGGAGAAACATAATAGATGCTAACTCAGGTAAGTGATCAAGGTGAACATCAACAGCTAAGAGTAGCCTAAAGTTGAGAAACTGTCACAGCTAAGAGGAATCCTGATGATGGCATGTACCTTTGATATCATGTGATAAGCATGGCACTTTACCTTTGTGTTCTTCCAAAAACCAAACCCGTGTCTAGTCATGAGAAAAACATCATGAAATGAAAGAAAACAGAGGGACATTCCACAAAATACCAGTTTATTTCTCAAAATTGTCATCAAAAACAAGGAAAGTTTCACAACTAAGAGAAGCCTAAGGAAACATGACAACTAAACGCAATGTGGTATCCTGAATGGGATCCTGGGACAGAAAATGGACATTCGGTTAAAAACTAAGGAAATCTGAATAAAGTATGAACTTAATGACTAATATTGGTTCATTAATTTTGACAGATGTCCCACAGGTCTCTATGGGTATTTGCAGTTTTTCTGTAAATATAAAACTACTCTAAAATTAAAGGTTTTGTGGACACATTACTATTTAAAATTTTATTTTTATTTTCAACATTTTTATTTTTTCTTAGAGTCAGGGTCTCACTTTGTTGCACAGACAGGTCTGGAACTCCTGGGCTCAAGTGATCCTCTCGCCTTAGCCTCCCAAAGTGCTGGGGTTACAGGCGTGAGCCACCATGCCTGGCCCATTACTACCTTTTATTAAGTTTTTATTTTCATTGTAAAATTGTTAAAGAAAATCATACTACCTTAATATTAAAAAGTGTTTTCTAATTGTCAATCTCTCATATCTTAGTCTTAGGCCTATAACTCATGTATATATTTAGCAAATAACTTGGTATTATTTCTGTCCTTGGGAATGTTGTTTTTATTTCCTTTGGAAATAAAATTTTCAAATGATTTATTTAAACTTTAATTTTAACCTACAATTGTATATCTATCTATCTATCTATCTATCTATCTACCTACCTACCTACCTACCTATGTCATTCAGAAACATTTCTATAGATTTGAGGTGATGGTGAACTGAAAGAAGTGATTTGGGATCACAAGCAAAGCAGTAACACTGATACAGTGTTCCATCTTAAAATATGATTGTATGTTTTGATGAATAGCTACATCAGATGTCTAATGTATGTTTTGGAAAAAAATAGGGGAAAGTGCATTAAAATGACATTTAACACAAGCATAAAATAACTATTGAGTTGAAGAACTTTGATAAAATAATGTCGTATTTTATTCTTTCCATGTTTGTTTTATTTAATGCTCATAGCCATTCTGATAATTAAGTATATTTTTCATTTGCAGATGAGAAAATGAACTCAGAGAAGATAAATGATTTGTCCAAAGTCACCTGAGACAGAAATGTAACTTGAAATCAGATTTGTAATTTTAAGTTCCTGATGTGTTTACACTATGTTCCCTAAGTGCATCTGTGGACACACATTTCCTTTAGTAAGCACTGTATGTGGCATTCTTTTAATACAGAAATAAGAGCTAGATCTTTAGAAAGGAAATGTATCTAAGCTTAGGACAGAAACACAATCTGTTTATTATTCTAAAATGTTTATTTCTAACTGTTTAAAAGCTGTAATGCAGTGATAGCAGTTAGGTATAAGTCAACAGTTTTAAAATCCTAAAATTTCTGAAATGAGATTTAATATGAGAAATAATGAAGGGAGAATGAATTTCACATTGCACATATGACATATTTTAAAATATTACATTTGGTTATTGTCATCAATGCTTGATAGTGTTCCTTTTCCCTACTCGTCTTAAGAGCTTTTGTCATAGGAATAAAATCAGTTCCCAAACTGGGACCTTCTATCAGTTGGGGCAACATTTCGCCTTTTGTAGTATTTTCATCAGAGTCAAAGTCTTGAACATCCCCTTGAATTCATCTGAAACAGTGTCACTTGGGGCTGGAGAGGACTATACCTGTAAGGATTAGGATCCAACAGATTTCTATTGATCACCTCTCTAACTCAAGAATTCTCTAACTCGAGAATCAAGACTGACCTCTTTTGGTGATAGTATAGAAATGTAATCTTCATTTATCATTCTAGCCTTCTCTCTTTTCTTTGATTACTTTTTTGTTCTGTTCTTTCTTTAAGTCTTCACAGGCAAACTAGAAAAGTAGGTTCTCTTTGTTGTCTTCTGTTCAGAGGAACTCTCTGAAAAGGTGTCTTCCTGCTGGGGCCTTCATCATCTTGTCAAAATTTTGAGACCAGGGCAAGACTTCCTCTGCAGTGGGGTTTTGGCATTCCTCTAAGACCTGGATACTCTCCGTTTTCATAGTGTGTGTGGTTATTCCTGCATTTTCCCCTCTTTCTTCATTCCTAACAGTGAGGCAGGAGCAGCTGAAACAACAGCACCAACGAAAGCAACAGATGTTGTTGAGCCTTTGGTTTCCAGGTGCCTGAGACACAGCAGGTGTTCCTTCATTTTGGGACTGCTGCCTTTTTCACATTTCAGCTACTTCAGGACCCAATTGGCCAGTTGCCTGGAGGTGTGGGCAGCGCACCGATGGGTCCAGGGGTAGCAGGGCTGGGTGGCTCAGTCCTCTAGTGGAGCTGGTTTGCTACTATCTGCCCAACTGAAGCACCCAGCGGGCGAGGAGCTAATTTATATTTATTTTTTAGAGATAGGGTCTCACTGTTGCCCAGGCTGGAGGGCAGTGGCATGATCCTTGCTCACTATGGCCTCAAACTCCTGGCCTCAAGCGATCCTCCTGCTTCAGCCTCCTGAGTAGCTGGGGCTATAGGTATGTACTACCATACCTGGGTAATTTTTTATAATTTCTTTTGTAGAGAAGGGGTCTCACCATCTTGTCGAAGCTGATCTCAAACTTCTGAGCTCAAGCAATCCTCCCACCTAGGCCTCCCAAAGTGCTGGGATTATAGGCATGAACCACTGCACCTGGTGGGGTTCTTTAATTTAAATTAGGCATTTTTTAATTGAGGGGGAGTAAGCAGAGGGAAGTGCCCAGGATGTTATCAAAAGTATAGTTTTATTTTTATGTAAATAAAGCACAAATCGATGTTTTTTGGTATAGGATGTCTCAGTCAAACTTCTGGTGACTTACACAAACCTGAAACAGGTTTTGGCAACTTGATCAAGGTCACCTTAGCTTCAACCATGCTAATAATAAAAAATATATATATATATATGATGAAACTAAACAGACTGATTTCTCTATGCGTTTGCCTTTTTGCTGACAACCAGGTGAACAGTTCCAGGACTCTGAAGGCAGGGCCACAATTACTCACTACCCAAACCTGAAATTCCAGTTATTTCACATAGTTCCTCACTTCCCATCATTGGCCACTTGGGCTAACCTGGTATCAGAATACACTGATACCAACCAGGGCAGCATTTATAGCACCCTGCAAAACAGCCAAACAGACTGAATACCTAGACCTGTCCATACCTGTGGTCTCAAGTTTAACTCTTTTTTTGAGCATGTTCTGAAAACAAAGAGAATTCAAAATCAAAAGAGAAATATCAGCCAGGTGTAGTGGCTCATGCCCATAATCCCAGGACTTTGGGAAGCCCAGGAAGGTAGATCACTTGAGGTCAGGACTTCAAGACCAGCCTGGCCTACATGGTGAAACCTCTTCTCTACTAAAAATACAAAAATTACCCAGGTGTGTTGGGGGAATGCCTGTAATCCCAGGTACTTAAAGGCTAAGGCACGAGAATCACTTGAACCCAGGAGGTGGAGATTGCAGTGAGCTGAGATGGCACCACTGCCCTCCAGCCTGGGTGACAGAGCAAGATTCAGTCTCAAAAATAATGAAGTCAACAAACAAGAGAAATATCTAACAGTTATGAGATACTGTTTTAATTCTGTTCATTAAAAAGAAAACATAAACATGCTAAAACATCTTTATCAGCAAAACCTGTTCAGGCAGTTAAATTTCTCTCTCCAATAAGCAAGATTTAACTTGCAAGGAAATTGTTTCATTTCTGTGACCCTTTATTCTCCCAGTTAATATTTTCATTTTCTTAGAAAAGACATGCTCTAGTGCACTGGTTCCCCCATCTGAGAATATAGCAGATTCCCATTAGTAACTGTTTCATGCTGGCACTGATTGGGGGTGAAAAGCCAGGGATATGTTGTTTCAAAGTTCCTCAGGAGATTTTGCTACATGACATGCCTCCCCCACCTCCAATTCCTACACAGCATAACTCTCTTCTGGTAGAAACTGTATTCTGTTATAAGAAGTTTCACTCTTACAGGGAGGCACACCAACAACTGAAAGCAAGATTTAAAGGTCATCTAAATCACTTCATGCTCATTATTAAGTGATATGCTCTTTCACATATTTATTTGATCGGCCCTTACTACCTCTATTCTAGCCCCACTCCAGTGGCTCTTCAGCCTAGAGTAGGAGTCATTCAGCACAAGTGAAAATATGATCAACTTACTTCTCTGACAAGTAATTAATAGCTTCCATCGCCTACAGGCAAAACTCCAAATCTACTAACAATGCTAAAATAGCTCCTCGTGATGTGGAAGGTATGAGGAAATAGTAGTCAGATGTGTAAGACAGGATGTCTGAATACCTGCACTAGAGAAGTGAATGGAAATATTCTATGGATCAAGCTTAAAAGTACACCTATAACCTATAGTAATCAAAACAGTGAGATACCAGTGAAAAGAACAAAATAGATCAATGAAACAGAAGAGAGAGCACGGATAATGGCACCACATAAATATAGTCAACCATCTTTGTCAAAGGACAAAGGCATTACGATAAAAAAAAGACAGTTTTTCAACCAACAGTGGTAGAAAAACTGGATATCCACATACAAAAATAATAATAATAATAATAATAATCTAGACGCAGACCTTATACCCTTCACAAATATTAACTCAAAATGGATTGCACACCTAATATATAGCATAGGATAAAAATCTAGATGAACATGGGTTTGGTGATGAGTTTTTATAGATACCAGATGCAGGACTCATCAAAGAAAGAATTTGTAAGCTGAACTTCATTAAAATTAAAAATTTTTGCTCTGTGAAAGACAATGTCAACAGAATGAAAAGACAAACCACAGATTAAAGGACTGTTATCTAAAATATGCAAGGACCTCTCAAAACTCAGAGAAAATAGCCTGATTTTAAAACGGGCCAAAGACCTTAACAGACACCTCAGCAAAAAAGGTATACAGATTAGCATATGAAAAGAAGCCCCGGCCGGGCGAGGTGGCTCAAGCCTGTAATCCCAGCACTTTGGGAGGCCGAGATCGAGACCATCCTGGCAAACACGGTGAAACCCCGTCTCTACTAAAAATACAAAAAACTAGCCGGGCGAGGTGGCGGGCACCTGTAGTCCCAGCTACTTGGGAGGCTGAGGCAGGAGAATGGCGTGAACCCGGGAGGCGGAGCTTGCAGTGAGCCGAGATCGCGCCACTGCACTCCAGCCTGGGCAACAGAGTGAGACTCCGTCTTAAAAAAAAAAGAAAAGAAAAGAAAAGAAAAGAAGCCCCACGTCATATGTCACCGGGGAAATGCAAACTAAAATGACAATGAGGTGTCACTACAAACCTATTAGAATGGCCAAAATCCAGAACACTGACAACACCAAAAGCTGGCAAGGATGTGGAACAACAGGAATTCTCATTCACTGCTGGTAGGAATGGAAAATGGTACACTTTGGAAGACAGTCTGGCAGTCTCTTACAAAACTAAACACACTCTTACACCATACAGCTGTGCTCCTTGGTATTTACCCGAAGGAAGTAAAAACTTATGTCCACAGAAAACCTGCACGTGGATGTTTATAGCACCTTTATTCGTAATTGCTAAAACTTGTAAGCAACCAAGATGTCCTTCAGTAGGTGAATTAATAAACTGTACGCATCCACATAATGAAATATTATTCAGCACTAAAGAGAAATAAGCTATCAAGCCACAAAAAGACATGTGGAAACTTAAATGCTTATTACTAAGTGACATTTGCCCAAACTCGTAAAACATACACCATCACAAGTGAACCCTCATGTAAACTATGAACTTCAAGTGACAAAGTGTCAGTGTAGGTTCATCAGCTGTAACAAGTGCACTGCTCTGGTGCAGGTGCTGATTAGCGAGAGGCTGATAATGGGGAGGTTATGCATGTGCAGGGGCAGGAGGTATATGGGAAATATTTGTACTTTCCTCTCAATTTTACTGTGAATCTAAAATGGCTCTAAAAAATAAAGTCTTTTTTTTTTTTAAGTATAGCTCCAACACAATTTTAATACTCTTCACTCTCATCTCAAAAACAACATTCCAGCATTTCTGCATTTTATAGTTCCCCCACTTCCCCATCCCACTATTAAAGAAGCCAAAGTCAGCCCTGCCTTAATCCCACCAAGAACCCAATATATACTACCTCTTTCCAGGCTTTCTGTCTGTACTCACTGCCACTGAATCCAGACCTTTCCAACTATTCTCTGACAATCACAACCTTTTGTTCCTGTGACATTTTAGGATACTCTTTCAAGTCACAGTGCAACCATGTTTAAGGACGTAATCTCCAGGGAAATAAACATTTCCATCTTTTCCCAAGTTACCGACACATTTGAGACTTTAAGATTCCTTGTGCACAAAACTTCCTGCTCCCCGTGTGTGTGAAAAAAAACCCTGAATGATCTGTTTTCACAGTCTACCTCTTTTCTTCATTTATTATTTCAATCTTTTTTTTTCGTTTGAGATGGAGTCTCGCTCTGTTGCCCAGGCTGGAGTGCAGTGGCGCAATCTCGGCTCACTGCAACCTCCGCCTCCCAGGTTCAAGTGATCCTTCTGCCTCTGCCTCCCGAATAACTGGCAATACAGGCACCCGCCACCACGTAGGGCTAATTTTTGTATTTTTAGTAGAGATGACGTTTCACCACATTGGCCAGGCTGCTCTCGAACTCCTGACCTTATAATCCACCTGCCTCGGCCTCCCAAAGTGCTGGAATTACAGGTGTGAGCTACCGTGCCCAGCCATCTTTTTTCTTTTTTTTTTTAAGAGATGGGGTCTTGATATGTTCCCCAGACTGGGTTCAAACTCCCAGGCTCAAGCGTTCCTCCCACCTTGGCCTCCCAAAGTGCTGGGATTACAGGTGTGAGCCACTATGCCCAATATCCTCTTTTCTTCTTTAAATTACATAAAACGATTTTAAATCAGCTTGGATATCATCAAAAGAGTTCTGATGTTCCATGTCAGGATCTTTAAAATGAGATTCTTCCTACAATCATCTTTGCAACTGTCTGGCAATCACTTAAGTTTCTAAACTCAAATGAACCCAAAAAACAAGAAGCAGGCCGGGTGTAGTGGCTCATGCACATAATCCCAGCACTTTGGGAGGCCAAGGTGGTCAGATCAGGAGTTTGAGATCAGCCTGGGCAAAAAGGTGAAACCTCATCTCTACAAAAATACAAAAATTAGTTGGGTGTGGTGTGAGCCTGCAGTCTCAGCTTACTCGTGAGGTTGAGGCGGGAGGATCACTTCAGCCCAGGAGGTGGAGGTTGCAGTGAGATGAGATAGCATCACTGTACTACAGCAGGGAAGACAGAGGGACCCTGTCTCAAAAAACCAAAACAAATGAAGCAGCAAAACCACAAGATGAGAAATGAAAATATGGAAGGCCATGGGCTTAGTACTGTAAGATATATACAGTCATTTGCCACATAACATTCTGGTGAACAATGGAGCAGATAAACAATAGTAGTCCCCTAAGATGATAATACCGTGTTTTTACTGCACCTTTTCTATGTTTGTTTAAATACACAAATACTTGCCATTGTGTTAAATTACCTATATTCTTCAGTACAGTAACATACTGTACAGGTTTGTACCTTAGGAGCAACAAGCTATACTATATAGCCTAGGTGTGCAGTAGGCGATACCATCTAGGTTTGTGTAGGTACATTCTGTGATTTTTTGCAAAAGGACGAAATCACCTAATGATTCATTTCTCAGAATGTATCCCAGTCATTAACTGATATATGCCTGTATTTGGTATTTACAAATTATACATGAACTTTATATTTAACTATTGTACAAATCTTAGATAGAAGCAAACGTTAAATACAATTAGTGAGTAAAACATATACAGAATAAAGATTTAGACCTTCACCATTCATAATATAATTTCTCAATCAATTTTTAAATCAGTTGAATCCATTACGGTTACTGTTAACTAAAGTGCATCAAATACCCTGGCATTAGGTTTTCTCTAAAGGGAAACTGTTTTATGGAGGCCAAGGCAGGCAGATCACTTGAGGCCAGGAGTTCAAGACCAGCCTGGCCAACATGGTGAAGTCCTATCTCTACTAAAAAATACAAAAATGAGCCGTGCATGGTGGTGCACACACGTAGTCCCAGGTACTCGGAAAGCTGAGGCACTTCAGGCTGGGCAACAGAGCAAAACTCCGTCTCAAAAACAAACAAAAAAATGGAATAGATTAGTTATGCTTATGTGATGCATCCAGAAAGAATCAAAAGATCCCAAATCTCTAATTTTAGAGGCACCTGTGCTATTACTGATGGAGTTCGTGGTAAAATGTTGTTAAGTATTTATTCAATTTCCCCTAGGCTCAGCACTGTGGAAAATATATAAAGATAATGCATGGCCCTTGTTCCCATGAAACTTACTATCTACTGCAGAAAACAAGACCAAGAGAAGCAACTAAATGCCACAGGGTTGTATTAAGTGCTAATAAAGCTGGTCAGTATTGCAGTATTTTAGAAGAGGACATGGTCAAACAGGTAAAGAAAACACTTCACAGATAATGTGGGAACTAAACTGAACCTCAGAAGGAAGGCAGGAGTTGGAGAGACTAAAGGGGAAAGGAAAAGATAGTAAAATACACCGTATGTGTGTGCATGCATACGTGAATGCCAACACAAAAGAACGCAGAGACTCAAAAATGACCAAAGTTTAGAGCTACTTAACAGCCTGATAAGAGCTAAGCGTTCACAATGGGAAACAGAAAGTCAGGCAGTAAAATTTAGGCATGATTTGAGAAGAAGTAAAAAAGTTCCTGGAGGTTATCAAACTGGGTTGCAACAGCAGATGATGGTCTATGACTACAAAGTCCAATGCAAGTCATGTAAGTGGGATGTGGCAACCACCATCCAAAAACGATGAGGACAGTTTAAACAGACATTCCACAGCTTGACTGCTACATTGAAAACTTCCCATCACCAATGTGTATACTGCCCTCCTTAAATTCTTCATTAATTACTTAAAATAGAGATTCTCAACCATGGTTTTTATTCTGCTCAGGGTGTGGCAAAACTCTTTAAATCACTTAATTTACTCCATGTTTTTGTTCTTCACCTAAGAATTGGAAGAGGGGAGAAACAGGAAAATAAGATTTTCAAAAACGTGTGACTACTTACCACATAATCTTTCTTACTATTCAACTGAACATCAAAACTACCCATCATTCACTTGAACACCAGTTTAACTTTAAAATATATGAACTGTTGCATCTCTGGATGACTGTATCTTGTCAGTATTAAGTATTTTGAATAGATGATGCTGACTTAGTTATTCAGTGAAGAAAGATGTGATATAAATAACAGATCCACCTTTCTTCATCACTGAAATAGAGACTGCTATCACCAGCATTCACAAAATCTTCATTTTCTTACAAGGTGACATTCAGAAGATGCTTCTGTAAAAATAATTAGTTGACCAAATGAGGCTGCATTGAACCTGGCTTTTTTTTTTTTTTTTTTTTTTTTTTTTTTTTTGAGATAGAGTCTCACTCTGTTTGCCAGGCTAAAGCACAGTATCACTATCTACAGCAATTCTCCTGCTGCCTCAGCCTCTGGAGTAGCTGGAACTACAGGCATGCCACCACACCCGGCTAATTTTTGTATTTTTAGTAGAGACAGGGTTTCGCCACGTTAGCCAGGCTGGTCTTGAACTCCTGAGCTTAACTGATCCGCTTGCCTTGGCCTCCCAAAGTGCTGGGATTACAGGCATGAGCCACCACGCCAGGCCGAACCACCACGCCAGCCCGAACCTGAGTCTTTATTAGAGGTGTTTTCTGCTTTACAGCTTTGTTGTACTCTTGGAAAGTTCAAGAATTCAAAGTTGTCTCAGTATATGTAATGGGCACTTACCAGATTAAAAAAAAAAATACTGTACTATCAAGACACATTCAGGAATTGTACAATATCACAATAAGGTTTATTTATATTATTTGCTAGCAATACCTAATGTCTAGTAAGTTCTTTGTGGTTTACAAAGTAAAACATATACAGTATACCGTTTTTTATTTAATCCTTAAACATCTCTAATAACTACTGAAATCTCTGCATAGATACAAAAATCTGACATGTCCTCAAGGAGAGTAGGAAAGAGATGATAATAATAAATCATAAAGTAAATAATTAGATATTACTCAAAGAAATCTACAGATACAATGCAATCTGTGCAATCTGTATCAACATGCCAATGACATTCTTCACAGAAATAGGAAAAACTCTTTTCTTTTTTTCTTTTTTTCCTGAGACAGAATCTCACTCTGTCACCCAGGCTAGAGTGCAATGGCGCAGTCTCGGCTCACTGCAACCTCAGCCTCCCGGGTTCAAGTGATTCTCCTGCCTCAGCCTCCCAAATAGCTGGGATTACGGGTGCCCATCACCACGCCAGGCTAATTTTTGTATTTTTAGTAGAGATAGGGTTTCACCATGTTGGCCAGGCTGGTCTTAAAACTCATGACCTCGTGATCCACCCACCTTGGCCTGCCAAAGTGCTGGGATTACAGGCGTGAGCCACTGTGTCTGGCCAACATTTTTTTTAATTATTATAATTTATACGGAGGCTGGGCATGGTGGCTCGTGCCTGTAATCCAGATGCCGGCACTTTGAGGTGCCAAGATTTTTGTGGTTCCACAAAAGATCTCAAACAGCAAATAACAAAGCTGGAAGCACCAAACTACAAGTCTTCAAAATATACTATAAAGCTATAATAACCAAAATAGCATGATTGGCATAAGAACAGACATACAATGTGCAAGACCCTGCTCTAAGTGCTGGGAATACAGCAGTGAACAAACCGACCAAAATTTCTGCCTTTATAGGACTTAGAATCTAGTGATCTTAATCACAACATTCTGTTCCCCTCAAAATATTCTGCTTAAAAATGTGAAGCCAGGTGCAGTGGCATGCTCCCACAGCAGGGGGCTGAAGCAGGAAGACCACTCCAGCCCAACAGTTCAAGTCTGCCATGCACTGTGATCACACCTATAGACAGCCACTTACTCCAGCCGGGGCAAAACAGCAAGACCTTGTTTCAAAGAAAAGAAAAAAGAATGAGGACTGTCAGGCAATATAGGCTGTTATCTCAAAACCCATTAATAGAAACTTCTGTCTCTCTTGTTAAATATCTAACTCCTAGTTACAATCCAACCCCTGACAACTGGACACAGAAAATGTGACGTCTCCTACACTAAGTGGGGGAATAAGAGTTGTGGGGAGAAGTTTTTTTACCTTTCAGAGACAATCTGCGAATATATAAGATGAAGGAAAGGGAAAATCTGGGGAGGAAACAGGTACGGATAAATTCGAAAGGAGACTGTTCCAGGTAAAGTTGATTTACTTAGGGACAACCTCAAAGCCTTCATTTTGATTTAATTTGACCTTGAGCCAACCGAAATGTGACAACAAACAAAAGTGTACTGGGATTTTAAAAAAACATCCCCTTTATAAATAGAAATACCTTGGAGAAGAAGAAATAATTCTTTCTATATTGTCTTTTCCTATATATTAATAGTAGATGGCCTGCAGAAATCATATCAGGGCCAGGTGCAGTGGCTCATGCCTTTAATCCCAGCACTTTGGGAGGCCAAGGTGGGTAGATCATTTGAGGCCAGGAGTTCGAGACCAGCCTGAGCAACAAGGCAAGAACCCATGTCTACACAAATTAAAAATTAGATGGGCATGGTGGCATGAGCTGGTGGTCTCAGCTACTTCGGAGGCTGAGGTGAGAGCCATGATGCCGCCACTCCACTCCACAGAGCAAGACCTTATCTAAAGAGAAAAAAACGGCCGGGCGCGGTGGCTCAAGCCTGTAATCCCAGCACTTTGGGAGGCCAAGACGGGCGGATCACGAGGTCAGGAGATCGAGACCATCCTGGCTAACACGGTGAAACCCCGTCTCTACTAAAAATACAAAAAAAAAAAAACTAGCCGGGCGAGGTGGCGGGCGCCTGTAGTCCCAGCTACTTGGGAGGCTGAGGCAGGAGAATGGCGTAAACCCGGGAGGCGGAGCTTGCAGTGAGCTGAGATCAGGCCACTGCACTCCAGTCCGGTCGACAGAGCGAGACTCCGCCTCAAAAAAAAAAAAAAAAAAGAGAAAAAAAAAAAGGCAAGTCCCATCTCGAATCAATCAATCAATCAATCAATCAGTGTTGTCTGTATCTTTTGGACAAGCACTCTTTAGGGACCTATCTGCCAGGCACTTGTGGGTAAGGGAAAAGGGTAGGAAAGCAATAAGTAGCAACAAGACTTTCCCTACAGGTGATCACAATCTATCAACTAAGGCAAATGCACATCACAGTAATATGTATGCTATAGCAGAAGTGGGCAAAGTTCATTATCTCATGTAATTCAGTAACTATTTACTATGTCCTATCTCTTAAGATTATAAGCTACTTGAAAACAAAAGACATAATAAATTTTTCTATATGTTATTAATAAACACAATTTAAAAGAATATTAAGTACAGTGTGTGTTAAAAAGTCAAGCTAGGTCAAGATCAAAGGACATTTTATTTTCTTAATTTTTACTTACTAAAATTCTTCATTGAGACAGTAAAAGATTAGTGTTTTCATATGTTTGTTTTAGCATTCTATAGAATTTCACATGATGCATGCGTGTGCTTCCCAGAACCAACTGGTGGTAAGCCAAGCTTCACTGACTATCCTCAAAGGGACATAGATAACATGTATTTTTCTGATTCAAACTCAGAAATTCATCATCACCCCCCAACAGCACAAAAAAGGGAGGTCTCACATTAAAAGGATACTCAAAAACCCTATAAACTATTTTCCACATGTCTACCTCAGTTTTAATAAACAAAATAACTATTTGGTTCTTCTAAAACTCCTTAAAAATTAAACTCATATAGCTTCATAATTTTTCCTTCAATCTTTAAAAATTAAATCCTTAAATCTGACTTTGATCATTTAGATTTATTGTTTAAAAAGATATAGTAACTTCCATCAATTTTCGGCTAGAAAAACTGTTAATATATAAACTTTATAAGACATTCCTAGAATGGCCAGATCTAAGGTAAAGTCCTATTTATGAAATTTATTGCTCTGTTGACAAGACAACTGCAATTTATAACCCTCCAATCACTGAGGCACAAAAAACTTGGTGACAACAGAAAATAATACAGGGAAAAGCAAAAAGTAATAAAGAGAATTATTATTTCCATTTATTCAGTGGAGATACCAGGACCACAATGAAGGGCTAGACATTTTTTCCAGATTAAAGCCAAAAGTAAGAGATTTTTGATGCTTAGCAATCTAAAATAATTAAGCTCTTCAGCTACATGTTTTAATGGACCAATATGTTATCTCCACTTTTAACTAGGATGAAAACACTAATAATTTCACTAGGATATCTCATTTCCATAAACAGCAAAAACGAACTGGGGGTGGGTAGAGCTCAAGTAGGAAATAACTTTTATAATAAAATTATCTTAGAAATAAACCATAAAGGCAACTTGTAGAAAAGATCCACATTATAGTTCTTTAACCAGCTTATGATTCTAGAAAAAAGAAAATAAATATCAGACACATACTTATTCCCCCAACAAGTATTTATGAAATCTACTATATGCTATTTACTGGGTATACAAAAAAAAGACAAGTAAGATATAATCCTTGTCCCAAAGTGGTTCAACATCTAAAAAGAAAAAATGTAAACAGATAACTATAAAACAATGTAAATAAACAAGTCAACCAAAAGACGATAGAATAGAGAGGGGTAAATACCTGTGAGAACCTGAAAAAACTTTGTAAGTGACATGTGGGCTATTTCTTTAGAAATAAGTAACATCTATTTTTTCCAAGGAGAGAACATGAGAGGAAAGGGGGTGGGGGATATTCTAGGAAGAATAAGCAAAGGTGACCCTAAAAGTTAAAATCACTGAGAAATAGGTAGAATAGTAATTTAATGAAAACAAACCTTTTCTCTAACATTAGGGATACAGGATCTATCTAGCATCAGAACACCTGCATTCAAGTTGTAGTTGAATGCCATTTACTAACTGTATTTTCTTAGATAAGTCAACCTCTATATTCCTTTCCATTTCATTTTTCATCTTGAAGTTGTACCAAATAAGAATTTACTTTGTAAGCTACAAAATGCTTTACAAATACATAAAAGTTAATATACTGATATACTAATACATAAAAGTTAATAATTAGATACTAAAATTTCAAGATCAAAATATTAGCCTAACATTTCACAGTGAATTTATGCCATATATATGAATTCAAATGCCAATTTCTTATTGCCTAAAAAATGTCGCAAAAGCAAATACCTTTTAAATATGTAAAAGATATATGTTCCTACTAGGTGCTGTAGTAAACATCTAATTGCCACCACATGATGCATACAATCCATATAGTACCAAACAAGCCTACAACGTCCCTCGAATCAACAAGTGACAGAAGTTTAATGAAACTAGCTTTATGCTTAACTGGTCTCCCCAGTGGCAAATTAAAGCAGCACTTGTACATCTGTGTCTCTGTTCCTCTCATCGTGGTTTAACTGACAGGAAGCAGAGAGTAAGATATGGCACACAAATGTCAAGTATTTCCTGCCTTCTCTGTTACATCCCTATGTCTTGTTTTATAAATAGTCCAATAGTTTGTGTGAAAATATATCAAAGTACAGTAGCAGAAATATATAAATGGTGAAGAGTGTTTATACAAACAGAGCCAATAAAAAAGTATTTCGGTCTTGGGATCTAAGATTCAATATGCACACAAAGACTCATTTATAGTCTTTTGAAGAAGTATTCTTAGGAGCAAACACCACACAAATTAAGATTTGAAAACCACAATGACTGGGTAAAAAACCAAGTGTCTAAACAACAGAACAGGCCCTCAAACTATTTTACTCAACTGTTTACATAAGTAACACTTGACCACCTTGATATGACCCCCCCACAACCCCTGCTATCCCTATCAAAAAAAAAAAAAAAACTACCACAAAAAGACAAAAAAACCTTTAAGCAACTGACTATCAACAAAGCAGGACTGATAACTTGCATCTTTCATCTTTGGTCATTTTTACCATGGCTTCTTATCAGCACTCTCCTGGATTACAATTTGTATCCCCCAACCAAACTATCTCTACTCCCTTCTCACTTCCTGTACATCCCAAACTTGGCTCATGTTACTTACTCATATATATTCAACTATATACAACCAAACAGAACTCTGTTCTCCATAGGTGAATCCTGCCTGCTTCAAGTCATGTTAACCAAACTTCCAGTTAATTATAACTAAGGGGTGCTCATTTTTCATCATGCCAAGCTGCCTCCCAAATTAATAATCCTTAAGAATGAATTCAATTCATTACTCATATGATTCATATTCTGTATCATAAACTTGGGCAAAATGCAGCTATCTTATCCATTCATATTGGTCAATATTTACTTATGCTAGAATAAGCATAAGTTGCCACAATTACAATTCCACCAGGGTTTAGTGCTATTCCATTCTAGGTCAATGTCCAAAACCTCTCTTCATATTTTACTGCACAGAAGTCCATCTTGAGCTTCCTGTGACCTCTCTTCCCTAAACAGAACTTAACATATACCTAATAATCACCTGTAAGCATGGTAGTAGATTCCTGAAGTAATATTTCTTAAATGAGTGGCTTTGAAAAACAATTTCATTTTTACCCAGTATTTTTCAACCAGAAGAATCTAGCTCATTCTTTATAGGAGTCTAAGAGTTATTAGTGCCTTCCTAGCATATCTTTAGTATATCTCTGCTCTCACTGGTAAATGTATTAGCTAAATTGTCCCCAGTATCTAGGGAATAAGGAGGAAGTGCTCCACGAACCATGAAGGAAGAATGAAGGAAGAACATCCATTTCCTTACACATTAGCTCCCCTCCCCTATCCTCTGGCTCTGATGTTTAGTGAAATAACCCTAAGGACGGGGCGGGGCGGGGCGGGGGACGGACGAGGCGGGAGTGGGGGAGTATCAGAGCAGCTGCGGAGAACCTAGTGTCCATCACCTACCCAACAATCAAACACAGTTAACCATGTGTAACTGTTCTGTTCTACCAAGGGCAGATAAGTATTACATCTCCCTTTCAGTTTATTCTTAAGACTAAAAGGTTGTAAATTATCCTATAACAATCTGCAAGTTTTTCTCTGATCCACAGATCAAAGGATCAGGCACGATGTTCAGTTTGCAACGAAAACATTTTGAATAAAATAATTTACACAATAAGGCAGTTTCCGTAGTATAGTGGTTATCACGTTCGCCTCACAATATACCTTATGTCTAAATACAAACTTTTTAAGTTGCCCTTCAAACTAAAACACATGTAACATTAATTCCAATGAATTACTCAAACTTAAATCTAAAATCTTATTTTTCCTTATAATTTAGTATACACATACATTTTGTATAGTATATTTTAAAACTTTATATACACAGCATGCTGTATATATTCTTCCAGCACACTTTAACAAGTTTATCTAAGACATACAATTTTGAATAAACACAATGGCTATTTGGAAAGGAATTTTAAACATCAAACCCTCCCTGGAACTTGGTACTTAGGAAAATATTAAACCTTACTCAAGACAAGTCATGATTATTATTAGGCTCCCATTATAACAAAGAGAAATACCTCAAATGCACAAAGCAGCCTATCTTCAATGATGCCGCTCACAAAAAGTGTTCCTCCCTGCTGCAGGGTACAGATAATACACCTCAGGAACGCCCTGTGTAGAGGTCTTAGCAGGAAGCCCAAGGGACTCAACTCAACAGTGGCCTTCTAACCTGCTTATAACTAACTCATTTCTTTAATTCACTCTGAAGTTAAATAATATGCAGCAACTGAAAGCTCTTTCAATTAAGAACACAACGGGAAAATGTAAATCAGAAAATGCCTAAAGAGAAATTGAGTCTACTGGAGGAATTTCATTTGAAGGCACATTCCACATATTATTATTATTATAAAGTACCTAAAAATGATTGATACCACTGCCAATTCCTTTTACTGTAAAAATAAAATTGCTGTACAAACATCCCTTAGCCTACTGGAGAAGACAGTAACTGCCACCTTCTGCCTTTCAACTTCCCTTTTCTTAATGACAAAGGCATCCACTAAATGGAAGCACTGAGGCTCAGAACCAACGCCTTCATTTTCTTTGAAGAATGCTGATTTCCTCATTAGAGAGGTGCCAAAAACAGAAAAATATTGTGTTATAACCTTATATTTAACATAAACTTTAATAAAATCATATTTCTGCCATATAACATTTATTTAATCCACCCCTAATTTTTAGACATTTGTATTATTTCTAATGTTGCACTATTAACAGTGATTCACAAAATGTAATCCTCAGACCCACAAAGGATCCAGAGACCCTTTCAGGGGGCTCCTGAGATCACAACTCTTTTCATAATAATGGCAAAGTATTATTTGGCTTTTCCACTGTGTTGACACTTGCCCTGATGATGCAGAAGCAAAAGAGGATGAAACTGCAAGTGCCTCTGCCCTGACCAAGGCTGCACCCTCAAGCCACGAGTCTACTCCTTACAGCTGGGCACTCACATTTTAAAAAGGCAACTTCACTTAAGAATATCTTTGAAGAAGAGCAAAAACTATTTTCTTGAATCTCAACCATTAAATACATATGTTTTTAATATTCTGAGTGATAAAACGGGAGGTACAAATAAAGTACTACTTCTGGCATAAACAGAAATAGCATTGTTGTCTTGAGAAAAAGCATTTATGCTATTATTCTTCGACGTGTGAGCTTAAAACTAGTTGCTGCTTTCAAGAAATGTAATTTTTACTTAAAAAAACTAATTATTATTCAGAATTGGATATCTGGCAGAAATTTTTCCAAAAATGAATAAAACATGCCCATCACGTCAAGGAAAACAACAGCAATTGTCACCAATTATAAAATGCAAGCTTTCAACTGAAAATCAGAATTTTAGAAAACTTCTATCTACTGCTTTGACTCTGTTGGCTTCTTAATGCATTTAAAAGGCTTTTCTGATGAGACTGGTGTGATTCTGATACTATGTCAACATTTGCAATACACAAATGACTCATGCACGATGTTACAAAATCTTGCTTAGGTTAAAAAAAAAAAAAATCAATCCATTCAAAGTACAAGACAGACCCATGGATGTTAATGTTACAGGGGACAAAAAGTTCATTCATAGGTTTTCAGAATCTCATTGTTCTAACCTTTAAAAAACTAGCATTTGTTGATGAGCTTTGGTGTAGTATCAAAGAATATACACAATTATCTGAAGTGGCCATTAAAATATATCTACTTTTTGCAACTAGACATCTGTGTGAGGCTGAATTTTCTTCATATTCTTCAACAAAAGCAACATATTCTAACAGATTTCATGCAAAAGCAGATATGAGAATATAGCTGTCTTCTGTGAAGTCAGTGATAAAAGATTTACACCCTTCTCGGTACAGCTTTTGTTTTGGAAAACATATTTGTCTTTTTTTGCACTGTGTTTTTTCAAAAAAACAGGGTCCTGCTGTGTTGCCTGGGTTGGACTTGAACTCCTGGGCTCAAACAATTCTCCCGCCTCAGGTTCTCAAGTAGCTGGGCTTGGGTCACCGTACCTGGCTCAAACTTGTCCTTTATAACAATAATTATGTTAACATGTAATGGGCGTATTATTTTTAAATAAATACATTAATATTTTTCAAGCTTCTGTTTTAATTTCTAACACTGGTTAATATTGGTAAATGTAACCTACATGAACCAAAGCTCTTTGGGAGCCTTAATTTTAATAGTATAAAGATGATATAAAGAGCATAAAGCTTGGGGGAAAAAAAAGTGTAAGGTTTGAGAACTGCTACACAATCACAACCAATGATTCAAATACCCTTATAACTCAATCTTTGGTCCCATCCTTAAATTTTCTTAAATTTTCTACCAAGAACTGAATTCTATCAAAAGGCACATAGACTTTCCAAGCATTTGATATCATAATGCCAACTGCCCTGCAGAAGATTTTTTAAGTTTATACTGTTAGCAACAGAATACCTGCATGGACATTTAATGTCATTTGCAACAACCCACAATACTTGAACTATTGTCAATATGATGGATAAAAACACAGGGGGGTTATTTGACTTTAATTTGCATTCCTTTGCTACAAAGTTTAATATATTTTAATTTTAAAGATAATAATTTAATATACTTCCCAATTTTAAAGAATTGGTTATTCTTTGTGGAAAGGGCTAGGAGACACAAGTAAATAAATGGTAAAGGTGACAGTCTATGATTTTTCTCACTGGGAAAAAAAAACTTCAAATTAATGTTTTTACTCTAGTTGTCTGGTTTAGAAAGCTTGTGTTTTTTTAACTTTAATTTAATAATGTAAAACTCTAAGAATGATATTTAAATTACTAGTTGCAATAGTGCAGCAGCTCTCAAACTTTTTGGTGTCAAGATCCCTTTATATTCTTAAAATTTATTGAGGACCACAAAGAGCTTTTGTTTTCCTATGTCATATTTATCAATATATGTTTTTTACTCATAGGATATTATTATTTATTATATGCCCTTTAAAGGAGTCTTTTCTCAGAATAGCATATTGAAAAAAAAAACTCTCTGGGAATTTTTCCTTGATTAAAAATAATGCTGTTAAATATACATGCTTTGGGCCAAGCATAGTGGCTCATGCCTGTAATCCCAACATTTTGGGAGGCCAAGGTAAGAGGATCAACTGAGCCCAGGAGTTTGTAACGATAACAACAAAAATCACTAAAGATTCAGGAATTGCTATCATTACAGTAAGAATTCTAAGGAAGCTACATGAAACGCTGATCAGGAAGCAATATGAAACACTGAATATGCCAGTAAATCTGGTTAGACGCAACAATCTATTAGCTACTTAAACGTTCATGGATGTTAATACTATACTAATTATTTTATGAACGTTTTTGTTTTGAAATGTGTTTTTGAAAAATATTTGAATGTGGGATAATTCTGAAGATGAAACCTAACTAAATTACTTCTAGGTAACTAAAGCTCCAATTTGTTAATGGATCTCAACTGGAAATTACTATTTATCCATCCAGAAGTATGCCTAGATCTTCTTAGTTATTTGGGACAGACACACAGTCTTAGAACACTTACATCTGAATTTACCCAATCCCTTTCACTGAAATAGGCAGTTAACTTTTTTTTTTGAGACAGGGTCTTACTTTGTTGCCCAGGTTGGAGTACAGTGGCACGAACATGCCTTACTAAAGCCTTGACCTCCCGGGTTCAAGTGATCCTCCCACCTCAGTTCCCCAAGTAGCTGGGACTACAGTCATGCACCACTATGCCCGGCTTATTTTTGTATTTGTAGTAGAGATAGGGTTTCATCATGTTTTGCAAGCTGGTTTCAAACTCCTGGGCCCAAGTGATCCAGCTACCTTGGCCTCCCAAAGTGCTGGGATTACAGACTTGATTGAGCCACCGTGCCTGACCCCATTTTTAAGTGATGCAGAATTTTCACTTTTTTGAGAGACGAGGGTCTCACTATGTTGCCCAGGTAAACTCCTGGGGTCATGCATTCCTTCAACTTCAAGTTCCCAAGTAGCTGGGACTATGGGTGCATCTCATTGCCCCTGGCTCTGATGCAAACTTTATTTGCCACTTTTTTTTCAGTCAACTTTTACTATCAGTCAAATTAAATATTATTCCTCAAGATACTTATAATATGGGGCAAAAATAAACTACAGCTTACAGATAAAAATGTATTATGAGGCTAGGCGCGGCAGCTCACACCTGTAATCCCAGCACTGGCGAGACCAAGGTAGGTGGATCACTTGAGGTCAGGAATTCAAGACCAGCCTGGCAAAACCTCGTCTCTACTTAAAAAAAAAAAAAAA
>NW_012115311.1:1086299-1118536 GCF_000951035.1 Colobus angolensis palliatus | reverse complement strand
CCCGTCTCGGCCTCCCAAAGTGCTGGGATTACAGGCTTGAGCCACCGCGCCCGGCCTCTTCTCTCTGTTTTAAGAAACAGGTTCTTGCTTTGTCACCCAGGCTGAAGCGCAGTGGTGCAATCACATTTCACTGCAGCACTCACTCCTGGGCCCAAGCAATCCTCCTGCCTCAGCTTCTTGAAGTAGCTGTAGCTACAAGAGTGTGACACCACACCTGGCTAATTAAAAAAAAATTTTTTTTTTCTACTTGTAGAGACAGGGTCTTGCTATGTTGCCCAGGTTGGTCTCGAATTCCTGGCCTCAAGTGATCCTCCCACTTAGGCTTTCCAAAGTGCTCAAATTACAGGCATAAGCTGCAGTACCCACTCATCAACTATTCTAAAATTGATATCTTCCCTGTTACATACTTGTATAACTTTATTACATATATATCAATACAGTAGGATTGCTTTTATATGCATAATTGGGAACAAGTATTTATTAAAATTTATTTTTTATTCAAAATTATGTTTGAAATAATTTAATTCTAGTTAAGAAATCACAAGCATACTGAACTGTTTTAGGGGTCAAATATATTGTTGTCTACAGCTTACTCTGAAATGCACCAACTGCCCATCTGTTTACGGTCCTGGTGGATTTTACACCCCAGGGCAATACACCATAGAAAGATTCTGAATGGGTTAGAAGTCATCATTGGCAGGTATCTGATCCTAGGAAAGATAATGAAGATTTCTAAATTACATTAAACTATCTATACTCTGCAAAGCCTTCACATCCCTCAATGTGAAGATACTGCTCTAGAGAACTTCTACATTTATGTTCCAGAGAACCATGTGCAAGTGCTCCCAAGCTGAAAATAATCTAATGCCATCAACAAGAGAGAATAAATACATTCTGGTATAGACAAACTATGGAATACTATATTGCAATGAAAAGTAAGATAAGTCACAAAGCTGAATGAAAGAAGCAAAGTCACTACAGAATATATGGTGTGATTCAGGTGTATAAAGTTCAAAGAGGTAAAACTATAAAGAAAAGATTATCACAAAAGTCAGCATAGTAGTTATTTTTTAAAGGAAACAAACATGAATAGGAGTGGGGGCTTTCTAGGGTAATAAACATACTCTATATTTCTTAACACAGGTTGTTTCTCAAGATACTTATAAATATGAGGCAAAACTGTTTAAATAACATTACAAAATGTTTACCCATGTTGTAACACTTTATAATTTTATTTAAACTCTATATGTTTTATATATTCTCCTACATGTGCATTTCATTTTTAAAGAAAAAATAATGAATTGCCCCATTACAATACTAAACTCTTATTTAGTATTTTGATATAAAAATAAGATGTATATAAATTGTTAAATCACTTCATTTTAATAGTTTTATTATAAAATGTTATAGCTTTACTATTTATAGGACTGTTTTCTAAACCCAGAAACTAATTTTCTTTAATTATATTTAGATTTTTAAAATTGCACCATGTAACAGCACAGACATAATGATCACCATATGACCGGGCATCTATCATGCAGATCCTGCAGCATGTAAAGTCACACTGATGCCTGCTACTTTGAAGAGCTTCCAATATACAGAGTAGAACACAGGAAGAGGACAAATCGCATGAAAACACAAACTTAAAAAATAAAAACAACTTCTCTCAGTGGTTACCTTTGGACAGCAGGACTGAGAGTGAGAAGGGGTAGAGGAGGGAGGCTCCTTTCCATTACAGACCTATGAATTAAATTTTGAATGGTGTGCATATATCACTTTGATAGCTTTTAATATAAAAATTGTTAAACCAATCTTCATACAAACTATGGCAGGCAAGAGGGCTCTGACGATGAGGATGATGTTAATACCTAGAAGAGAAGGAATCAAAACGTTTCTGCATAGAAATTCGTACGTCTGAAGCTCATCTGCATAATTTCTCCCTCTCTGTCAACAAAGCAAATAGCACACAATGAGTTACTTTTCTCATATAATAACTCAAGGTGCTTAGAACCATGACCAGAAAAGACATGTGTAGTATTGCTCAACAGCCACTTTTATTATAGTATACAGTTCATTTGACAAGACACAAAAAACTCTCTTGTAGGTTCTCCATACTAATGGAAGAAAAATTGTTCAGATAGTTGGAAACTGTCCTAATCATTGGAGTTAACTCAATAATGTTACTAACTTAATTTCAACCATTTATATGAAGCAGCTCTTAAGTAAAGGAGCAAAATATTCTGGTTAATTTGTGAAAGCAATGATTATCTTCAAACAATTCAACTGAGGGGACTTTTCTTCTCATTTATACAAGTCAGTGAATACCGAACAATGAGATGGAATGTTAGGCAAACCTACAAATATGCAATCAAAGATGCAGTTAAATATCTGAAGAAGCTTCAAAACTCATATATAAGCATTACAGGGTTAAAAAAAGTTACTTCCTCCCAGACTCAAACAAGTACATACTATCACACTGGTCTTCAAGTCGCCCCTGCCCCCCCACAAAAAAAAAGAAAGAAAAGAAAAATATCACAAATAATAATAGTGTATTTCCCAAGAGAGAAGAGCTTTCAAAAAAGCTATAAATGCCACCCTAAATCAGTAAGGGGGCGTTTTTCCTAAAGCCCCAGGAATAAGAGGATGGAGAGGGAAACCAAGAAGCAACAATTGGAACCAAAACAACTAACACTGAAGAGTTCACTGAGAAATAAAAAATAGGTTAATTTCATTTAAAAACAAAGATTACTTTATTTATTACGGTCAATATGGCAGTACGTTGTGGGGGTGGATCAGAGAAAAGGAAAGAGGGATAGCCACATAGTTGAACAACATATAGCACAGCAAAAAAATGGACTAGAGAAAGGGATAACTAGGATGGGAAAGGAGCCTAAATGGGTTCTAATACTGATTAAAAAAAAGTACCCTAGTTGCTTTCCTTCCTTACTAGAGGCTATGGGCTTCAAAATAGCATTGCTACCTAAAATGTCACATATTTAAATGCAAAACAGCTAATTCCTCTTCATAGCCTTAAACCTGTAAACTCTCTTTCTGAAAGTGTGGCATATAAGCACCTACATCATAATCATTTAGGGTACACAGGAAAAAATGCTGATTGTTTAAGCAAATCCTAGGCCTAATGAATCAGAATTTCTGAGTTAAAACTGGGTGACTCTTTGTTACACCAAAGGTTGACAATTACAGCTTTAAAGGTAATACTATCAGATAGTATTACCTACAACATGCAGACACCAGTCAGAGATTAAGCTGAGGGCCAAGTGCTTTTTAAAGATGTGCCATCTTTAACTTCAGCAAGATAGCCAACTGAATTTGTCACATAAGATGGCAGAAAAGAGTAGCCAAAGGTTTAATACAGCAAATAATACCTGTCTGCTCATATGTGCTTGGTACTTTGTCAAAGGTTGAAAAAGGCAGAAAAAACAGAGTAAAACCTCTCTCCTCTCAAACAGCATATATTCTTATTCTTACTGATGAAGACGCTCTTCTTAACATAGAAATGCTATTCGACCTTCAACATTCATCATTCCTTCACGATAAACTCTCCTGAGTATTCTTTCAGTCATCTTTTATCTCTAGGCAATCTGAACCTGAATTTACCTAGTCAGTGGTTGGTCCTATTCTTTACTTCACTTGTTAACAAGCCCGTTTTCCCAACAAGAATTTCAGTTTATGAGGATAAAGTCCATGTTCCTAGCCTTTTGTGCTTTTTGTTGTTTAGAACAATCATGGCCACACTGTGGACGATTTCACACTGAATTGAGTTAGGGCACTCAGACATTTAGGAGATTCAGCAGTTATGCATAAACTATTAAAAATCCAAATTTCAAACCTATAGAATTTCCAACCACCCCAATAAAACATACCAAAAAGTTAACAGACAAAAGATTTTGTAGATACCAAACAATTCTCTTATTTCAAAGGAGGAGGAGAAGATGTGACAAAGATAAACAAAATGAGATTAACTATCTTATAATAAGGTCAAATTTAAGATAAGTGTAATATGAAAGCTTAGACACCTCTGGATTTTGTAAATTCACATGCATGGTGGCGCATGCCCGTAATCCCAGCTACTTGGGAGGCTGAGGCAGGAGAATTGCTTGAACCTGGGAGGTGGAAGTTGCAGTGAGCCGAGATTGTGCCATTGCACCCCAGCCGGGGCAACAAGAGTGAAACTCTGTCTCAAAAAAAAAAAAAAAAAAAATGAGGTAAAACTAAAGCAGAAATAAAACTGTCTTTGTATCTAGAAGCTCAAATTAAATTCCCAACTCTTTATATTTCCGTCTAAAGCCATCTTCAAATAAGCAATGTCATGAATAAAAAAATTCTAACACTGAAATACAAAAAGTTGTTGTAGAAATAAAATGAATGCATCATCTTTCTGATGAAAAAGAAAACTAACTACATTTTCAAAATCACTGGTTGATCCATTTGGTTGCAACTTATCACCAAGATTATCACCAAACATCTTAATTAAGGTTTTATTTACTCTTAAGGAAATACAGAGCATTTCAAACAAAGCATCACTTGTTGTGGACTGGCACGAGCAGTTCCAGACTGGGAAGCCATTAGGCACTGCATGACCTCAAGCAAATCACAGGACCTCTGTGGGCCACTGTTTCTTCATCTATAAAAGTGAGGCAGTTGGACAGTCTTTGGTCACTTACAGCACTAAAGTTCTATAAATCAGTAATTCTAAATTTAATTCTGATGGCTCAGTTCAAACTTACATTCAACCTTATGGAAGGAAAAACGTGGAGAGGGAACTACTTAATAAATTTTTCTGGTCCTTTCTTGGTTCTCTTTTTTTTTCCCCCTTCTCCCTTCTCCTTGAAGCTCCACTTCAGTCTTTATCACATAAGAAAATATATAAACAATATGTATTTTACTTAAACTGTACCAGCCTCTTAAATTTAAGAAACCAATTTCCTCTACTTCTCTTTAATAAATAAGATCTTAATTATGCTGCTTATTTGTGTGCCTCTTGATTTTTCTCTTATGGATCACCACCTTTAAAAAAATTTTTAAAAAAAATAGAAAAGTCTTCATTAGATTTTTCACACAGACCAGACTAGAGGTAAATACAGCTTTTGCTTACTCAAAGGCTGACTAAACCAGCAATATACAAACAAAGATGATAGCAAATGGCTCAGATGAATTGGTAAAATGTCCGCTGTGTCTTTCTTGTAAGACCGCAAAATTGAGATGTTAATATCAACAATCCTTACAAAAGAGTAAGAAATAATAACTGATTGCCTTCCTGTCTTCCGTTTAATCTGACAGGCCTTCAAGCACTTAGAAAGTGCATAGCAAATTCTCAAAGAACTAGCTAACTATCATTTTGGTCAACTAGAAATGATTTGGCAAGTTTTATATCCAAAAACTTTATTTTTTGGAATCACTGCATATTCCAATTTTTATCTTCATAAATATGTTTCAGAAATAAAATACTACTGCACTCAGCTTTACAGAGCACCTAGGACTTTAAGGCACAGCAGGATGTATACTCACCAGCCAAAATCTCGTAACTACAATGACAAGTACTTCAGGAAAAGACTGAGCAATCTTTTCATTTACAGAAGGTTTTTTATTCAAAGCAAGCAAATTTTAAGAACTGTAATACAGAAGGAAGGCCAATACTCATCACCTTTCCTTTTTACACAAAATTGAAATAACCATGTTTCCTCAGAAGACAGCTTTACTTCTAAGGTTGTTACTCAGAACAAGTTTCCAGTGTGAATTATAAAACTTCATTTTTTTCCTAATAGTAAATGAATCATGCTAGTCTTTCTTCCTCTTTATTTAATACTCACTTTTACTTGTTATCTAAATAATCTAATATTCATTTTTACTTATTATCTAAATAATCATTCACTTTACTTAAACTTCTATTGGGTTTCCAAAACAAAATGTGTAATACAATTTCATTAACTTTAAAAACAGAGAGGGAGGGAAAAAAAAAAAAACTGTAACAGTCAATGAGCAACACCTTATGACTGAGTTGTCCCAAAACTTCACCCTTAGCTAAAATGCCAAAACAAAGCCACTGCCCCTGGATTGTTAACATCCATATCACACAGGAATAATACGGTTTACTTAATTATAACTTCGACTACCCCAAAAAATACAATTATATTCTTTAAATTAAAATTTGATCTTAGTTTGCTTTGTGGTTCTTAAACACAAACAAACAAACAAACAAAAAACCTCTTTTATTCTTAAATTACTTAGAAAAATAATCACAAAGACATATAAAATGCTTTAACAAGAAGATCTAAAACTTTCCAGAATTTCAGTGCTTTGTTTCCTCCTAGCAATTAAGTTCAATCAGGCATGTGACTGACCACACACATTTTATCAGAGAGTTAAAGAACACATTCAGCCATGTTCTTCGACAGGTAAGAACCACCCTCTGTTTATCAGCTCAAGAAACAGCCAGAAGCAAACATACAGAATCGGAACAAGTTACCTTCAAGTATTCTTTCTCTATCGTCTTTTGGGCTTGAAAATAAAAAGCAATCCGACAAGTTTTAGCTGTTAAAATGGCTCCTGTAGATTGGGGAAGTGGTGTCTGTGCTTCAGCTTATGAGTCATACATGAAACCAAGTGTTTCTAAGGGAGGCACGCCCATGTTGCTGTGGACCCAATTATTCTGCTAGGTCAAACATGCAAATCTGCAGGTAAAAACGGTATAGGAAAGTGGGGAAGAAGAGGCAAGGAGCAAGATCTACCTTGATTAGACCATTACTAAGCTCATATTAACTGCCATAATTTAAAACTAATAATAAGAGAGAGTAAGAATCTACAAGGGAGCAAAACTAAAAACTATATATTGTTTTCAAATATAAAAATCTCAATTTTTAAAAGTTACTTTACTGTATCAAATAAAACTGTGAAATGAAAAAAGTGTGAAAGGGGATGGAAGGGAGATAGCAAACTCTGTGGCTCCTAATGTAACAATGGACTGGTGAGTATAATCTGGCTACTCATTAACCCTTTTATGAAAGAGCTATATTGCTGCGTAGTCTGGAAAGGCTAGCAAACTACAAAGCCAGATGCAGATCTACAAGTTAACTAAACAGATAAAATCCACTAGAAAATTCAAAGTTCAGTGGAAAAATAAGTGTGAATTAAACTGGTTTATAGACTTTTTAAAAACCCATACCCCAATGTTAGAAAGTAGAGTCCAACAAAGCAAAATGATTTTAAATAAACTGCAAGCTTATAAAACCCTTTTTAAAAATTATCGGTACGATCATAGTTCATAACTCTACTACTTCCAAATGATAGCCACAGTTTGATTTACCTTTCAAGCAAAACGTTCTATGTGTATTTCAAGCCTCTTGTGCCAGGCACCCTGCTACAGCTCTGCTGCACTTGTGGCGAGGCCAGCCTAAGGGGACAACTGTGGCCAGCGAAGCTCTGCCTTCCAAGTCAGAATACATCTGACAAAGTGTCCAAAGCACTGAAATATTACTACACTTACTTATCCTGGCCTCTGGGTGAATATACTTATTAATTTATTCTAAGAGCTTAAATTAATCAAAATGGCTTGAAAGCACTAAGTACTTCCAAAGCGCGTGAAATGATAAATGCAGCTCAATAGACAGCCTTCGTCCTGGTATCTTACGAAAAGTAAATAGGATTTAGCAAGGTTTGCTCCCTTTAGTTAATTAGTTGGGAGTTTACTCTGGCTTACCAGAAGCATAGATGAGAGCACAAGCTGTCACTGACTTAGGAACTTTACAAAATGCTGCAAAACTGCAACGATTGTGAACCGACTTTCTGCCTATTAAGTGCCTATTTATTCCTTACACTTGGTTTATCTTTTTACTGGAAAATAATCTCCATGGTTTTACAAACTGTTAATTAAAAATTTGTTAAAAAGAAATATAGATCATGTCTTCTCCTGTCAAATGTCATATTTAGCTTACTTTAGCTCACTTACACAAAATGACTATTCAGAGCCCATGCACCAAGAAACAAGGTCTGCTGAGCAGTCACGGGAGATTCACTTGTTCACTGGAAAGTTCCCCCCAAGTAATTTTCCATATCTGAAATTTATTTTAGATAATATTAATGTAAACCTAACAATGTGATTATCTTCTTTTGGCTAATTAGAAATAAAAATTGTTAACGGGTAAAAGAGGGGAACAGTATTGTAAAAGGATGTCAGAAAAAGTGAAAGAGCTGATAATGACAAAAAAAATCCACCTTATAAAACTAAAAATAAATATAACTTTAAAAGTATTCGATATGAAGCCATTATATAAGGTCAGTAAGTTGTAATATTCCCTAAGTATATTACCAAACACTAAGTGTCTCCAAGTCAGCATTAGTGTAAGACAGGCCTTCGAAAGCCAAAGTGGGTAACATCAAGTGTGTGAGATGTTTTATGAAGAACAGATACCTAAAAGGATAAGCTTCTGCTATTGAGAAAATCCACTTATATAAAGCACCTCATTACTTAATAATGGCAAATATTCCAAACATAATTTAAAAGAAGTACTCTGGCCACCAGTAATGTGAAGAGAATTAAAGGAAAAATAATTATACCTCTTCAACAGAAACAAATATCTTAGCTGTTCCTAAGGAGATGACTCCAGAGCTGCCATTACAAGATATTATCCCTTTGCCCAGGAGTGCCCCTATTAGTATTATTCTGTCACCTACAGGAACTGGATCCTTGTTCTATTCACAGCCCCAGTAAGTCAATCTCTGCATATGAGAGTATCAAAGAAAAAAAAAGGCAAACTGTTTGACACACGTTCTAGTCAATCTATTTGGGTTTGAATCCCAGCTCTGCCACCTATTAGCTATGTAATCTTGGGCAGTTACTTAACAATCCTGCATCATAACTTATTTATCTATTATTTAGCCTAATAGTATCTACCACACAGAGTATGAAGATTAAAGTAAGTCCACATACTGCTATCCAGACTACATAAGGCACTTTCACAACTCAAAAACAGGAAAAACAGGAAAACAACCCAGCTTTTTCAATGGTCAAATCTGAATAGACACGTCACTAAAGAAGTGATACAGATGGCAAAAAAGTACATGAAAATATCTCAACATCAATACTCAATAGGGAAATGCAAATTAATGTGACAATACCACAACAAAACTAAACAAAAACCACCAATAATACCAAGTGTTGATGAGAACATGGAGCAACTACAACTCTCATATATTGCTGGTGGGAATGCAAAAGTTTAGCCACTTTGGAAGATAGTTTAGCAGTTTCTATAAACATACACATACACTTACCACATGATCCAGTAATCCCCTTCCTAGGCATTTGCCCAAGAGAAATGAAGATACATGTCTATTTTAAAACTTCTATGCAAATATATATAGCAGTTTTATCATTCACCAAATATTGAAAACTCAAATAATGTCCAGCAATGGGTGAATGGATAAATCCATGTAATGGAATGGTATAATATATCCATATAATGTAATGCTACTCAGCAACAAAAAAAGGTCTGCATTTCTGATATATGTGACAACATGGATGAACCTAAAAGCATTAGGCTGAACAAAATAAGACTGATTCTATGACTCTGTATGATTCCATTTATATGTGACATAATGGAAAAGGCAAAACAAAAGGCACAGAAATCCTATCAGTGCTAGGGGCTGGAAATGAGGGGAGGGGATTGACTACAAAGGAAGACAAGTAACTGTTTAGGGCGATGGAAACATTCTGTATCTTGATTGTGGTACTGGTATATGACTTATGTACATTGTCAAAATTCATAGAGCTATAAAACTAAACAGGGCAAATTGCACTGCATATAAACCATACCTCAATAAAACTGACTTTAAAAAAAAGAAATCTAGGCCAGGCACGTTGGCTCATGCCTGTAATCTTAGCACTTTGGGAGGCCAAGGCAGGGGGATCACTGAAGTTCAGGAGTCCAAGACCACACTGGCCAACATGGCAAAACCATCTCTACTAAAAATACAGGTATTAGCCGGGTGTGGTGGCAGATACCTGTAATCTCAGCTACTTGGGAGGCTGAGGCAGGAGAACTGCTTGAACCTGGGAGGCGGAGGTTGCAGTGAGCCAAGATTGCACCATTGCACTCCAGCCTTGGTGACTGAGCAAGACTCTGTGTCAAACTCCCATGTTCTGTAACAAATCTCCAAGTTCTGCACATGTACCCCAAAACAGAAAGAGAGAGAGAGAGAGAAAAGAAAGGAAGAGAAAGAAAGAAAGAAAAGAAATCTCATTTAGGTATATGAAATGTACATACTGTGGATATGTTTATTTCTAAAATTAGATATGGATCAAGTCAGTATATACCTTACTATAAAGCTTTCATGAAAGCTCCTGGAATTGTCAACATGTATATTTGAACTATTAGCTGAGAGAGATTGAGTCAACTGAATGAATTTAAATGCCAATTGAATTTCAGATACTATTTATTTCCTCCACTGAAACAGAATTTATAAAAAGAATTTATTGTGCTAGGGCTTATTTTTCCTTTTTATCATTACCTCTTCTCTTTGAACTCAAATCTGAAAACTTCTAGTACAAAAATATAGAATGCTCTAATTTCCATATCTAGGAAACTTGGGCTAAAAAAAGCTTTGTTTGAAACCACCCCATAGGTTGGAAGCTAACACGCTATCACTATCAGAGATGGAAAAAGAAAAGATCACACTATTAACACAGCAAATGACCAAAATCAATGTTCCCCACTATTTAAACAGAAAAATAAAATTTAAAAGACTGAGATTGTTACAAATCTTTCAATCAAGCAGAATTTATTTTGTTGATGTTAATGCCTCTCAAAAGTATAATTCCAGGTTCCAAGAATTGTGCAGAATTTCTACATGTGAGCTTAAACGTAAAACACAGTTAATTTTCTATGCTCTATCACTAGCTTTGTTAAACCAAATCCTCTTTCCCACTTCTGCATGGACAGGTAACTAGGTGGTAGGTTTTACTACCCACCAAAAGTGGACCTCTTAGACAACAGTCTATGTATTTTCAGGAGCTTATCAAAGGCAAAAGGGGCCATGGCTTTTATCTACACTATATTCTCATCACCTAGGACAGGGCCCAAAACTCAGCAGAAACTCAGACATGAATGAGTGACTTTCCTAAAACTGCTCACTAAGGGGAAAAATGTAGCATATCAGGATTTTAGTAAACATTGAAATATCTTTAAAGACACGAGTTGGCCCCTATGACTTGATATAGATCAATTCAAGGTTCTATTGAAGGTATTATTCTGGGTGTTACCGTTTCCTCTGATATTAAAAATAACCAAGAACTGATGGTATAATTATATTCTTTATAAAACTCCCAGGTAATAGGCTGACTGCAATCTCAAGTTGTTTGTATAGAGATATTTTATCTCTCATAATTAAATTTCAAATTCAATATTAAAAATAATTTATCTTTTATTTCAGGAGCCTGTAACCAGGAATGCACCCCTTAAAGGAAGTTGGCATGAAGACACATGCCAACTCCTGGAAATGGATTTAGTAGTACAGCTGGAGGTTAGGCTTATGAGCACCACTGCTGTTTTTGTTTGTTTGTTTTGGGGGATGGGGGACAGTTGTTTTTGTTTTTTGAGACAGAGTCTTGCTCTGTCACCCAGGCTGGAGTGTAGTGACAGGACCTTGGCACCTCAGCTTACGGCAATTTCTGCCTCCCAGGCGATCCTCCCACCTCAGCCTCCTGAGTAGCTGGGACTACAGGCGTGCACCACAATGTCTGGCTAATTTTTGTATTTTTTGTAGAGGTAGGGTTTTGCCATGTTGCCACAGCTGGTCTCAAACTCCTGAGCTCAAGCGATCTGCCTGCCTCAGCCTCCCAATGTGCTGGGATCACAGGCGTGAACAACCACACACGGCCACCACTGCTCTGTTTCTATGTAGCCCCGGCATCTATCTAGTTACTGCTCTTCACACAGCAGTCACTCAAAGACGTTTGCTAACCTACTATTCAATAATCTCTAAACGTTGCAGAGAGGAAATCTAATTTTTATACTGAGTTTAGAATGAAACTTAAGCTCCTCCTTTGCTACTCATCATATCACAGAAAAATAATATCACAGTCTCCTCCTAACTGACTGTTTCTCTATCACCAACTGCCTACTTTAAATTCACCTATCACTGTGCTATTAGAGAAGTCTTCCTTAAGAACAACTCTGAGTGAAATGATTATCACTTACGGCCCAAAAAACAAAAAGAAATAAAAATAACTGACTTCTTAGAGGCAAAATTAAAAGCCAGACTATTATGGTGTTCAAGGCTTTCATAATCTGACTTTAATTTCCCTGACTTTTCCAGCCCTATCTTCCTGACTCCCCCTCACTCCCCAGCCCCTGACAGCTGTACGGAAATTTCCTGAATTGCCCCATTCCTATTTGTCTCACTTCCTTATAACTGTTCCCTGGGCCTGAAAAGCACTTGCCTTATTTCCCATCCTATCCCCGACCTCTGCCTAATGAACATCCATCCATCAAGTCTCAATTTCAATGCCTCCTCTGCAGAAGGATTTCCTCAACAGCCCCACTTACAATTACTGTGAAAACTGATCATCGCAGAACTGGAAGAGACTTTAGAGATACTTTACCCAGTTCAGTGGTTTCTACAGTTTTTACTTAAGCAGCTGAATTCTTATAAAGCCTTCAAGGAACCTTGACACTCCATACATTTAAGTCTTCACTGTAGGAAAGCTTAAAACACGAATCCAATCCAATCTCATTTTAAAAATAGAGATAAGAGGTCTGTACCAAGTGACTTCCCAATGTCAAGTTAGTGACTGATTTGAGGGACTCTGTCATTCCTTTAACAAATATTTACTCAGCACTTACTATGTGCCAGGTACTGTTCTAGCCCCTTGCTATACAGCAAACAAAAGACACATACTGATGATAAATACACCCTATTCGGCTATGCAGAAGACAGATGAATCTAGGAGAATCATGGTGGATTATTATAAGCTTAACCAAGCGGTGACTCCATTTGCAGCGGCTGTACCAGATGTGAGTTCATTCTTTAGCCTCAACACATTTCCTGGCATTTGTTATATACAGCTATCAATCTGGCAAATGTCTTTTTCCCCCATACCTGTCCATGAGGCCCACCAGAAGCAGTTTCCTTTCAAATGGCAAGGAAAGTGAGTTAGGACAGTGAAGGCCAAAAATACCTTCACTGTCCTAACTCAGGGATATATAACCCCCTAGCCCTGTGTTATAATTTAGTTCACAGGCATCTTGATCACCTTTCCCCTCAAGATAACATATTAGTCCATTATATCAATGACATTATGCTCACTGGACCTAATGAGCAACGAGTAGCAACTACTCTAGGTTCAGTGATAACACATCGCATGTCAGAGGCTGGGAAATAAATCTGACTAAAATTTGAAGGCCTTCTATTTCAGTGTGATGTCTAGGGGTCTACTGGTGTGAGGCATATCATGACATCTCTTCTAGGGTAAAGGATAAATTGTTCCATCTGGCCCCCCCACTACCAAGAAAAAGGCACAATACTTAAGTCGTTTATTTAGATTTTGGAGGCAACACATTCCTCATTTAAGTGTTACTCCAGCCCAATCACCAAGTGACCAGAAAAGCTGCTAGTTTTGAGTAGGACCCAGAATAGACGGCTCTGTAACAAATCTGTAACAAATCTGCTCTGCAAGCTGCTCTGCCACTTGGGCCTATGACCCAGCAGATCCAATGGTACTTGAGGTATCAGCAGTTGGCAGGCCTCTCTCTACAGATGAATCACAGCACAGGCCTGTAGGATTTTGGAGCAAGACCTTGCCATCATCTGCAGATAATACTTCCCTTTTGAGAGACAGCTCTTGACCTGCTACTGGACCTTAGTAGAAACTGAACATTCACCACGGGCCACGAAGTTACTGAATCTACTTGTCTATCATGAAGTGGGTGTTACCTGACCCCCTCCAAGCCACTAGGCTGGGCACGCATAGCACCATTCCATCATCAAACCGAGGTAACATATATGTGATTGGGCCTGCATAGGTCCTAAAGGCACAAGTTACATGAAATGGCCCAAATGCCCATGGTTCCTGGTGCTACACTGTCTTTTCTCACCCAGATTGTACCTCTGGCCTCATGAGGAATATTCTACAATCAGCTGACAGAGCCTTGTTTACAGATGGTTCTGCAGGATATGCGAGCACCACCCAAAAGCGGACAGCTGCAGTGCGACAGCCCTTTTTCTGCAACATCCAGTCATGAAATCTTCCCAGTCGGCAGAACTTACGGCAGCACACCCAGTTGTGCACTTTGCTGTGAAGGAGAAATGGCCAGATGTGTGATTATACATCAATGCATGGGTTATTGACAATGGTTTGACAGGATGCTCAGGGACTTCGAAGGAACGTAACTAGAAAATTGGTGACAAAGAAATTTGGGGCAGAACAGATCTCTCCTAACTGGGCAACAGACGTGAAGATATTTGTCTCATGTGAACAGTCACCAAAGGGTGACCTTAGCAGAGGGGGGCTTTAATAATCAAGCGGATAGCATGACCTGTTTTGTGGATACCAGTCAGCCATTTTCCCCAGCCACCTGTCATTGCCCAGGGGGCTAATCCTGGACATGGTGGCAGGGATGGAGGTTATTCACGGGCTCAGCAACATGGATTTCCACTCACTACAGCTCACCTGGGTATAGCCATAGCTAAGTGCCCAATCTGCCAGCAGCAGAGACCAGCAAAGAGCCCCCAGTATGGCACCATTCCCTGGGGTGATCAGCCAGCTACCTGGTGGCCGGCTGACTACGTTAGGCTGCTTCCATCACAGGAGCAGCAGTTTGTTCTTATTGCAACAGACACCCTAGATACAAATGTGCCTTTCCTGCATGCAATTCTTCTCCCAAAACTACCATCCATGGACTCACAGAACGCCTTATCTACCATCACGGCATTCTACATAGCACTGCTTCCGTCCATGCAACTTATCTCAGTCACAAAAGTGGGGTAATGGGCTCAAGCTCATGCAATTCATTGGTCTTACCATGTTCCCTGCCATCCTGAAGCAGCCAGCTTGACAGGATGGTGAAATGGACCTTAGAAGATGCAGTTACAGTGCCAACTAGGTGATAATACCTTGCAGGTCTAGTGCTAGGTTCTCCAGAAGGCTATATACATTCTGAGTTAGCATCCACCACATGGTACTGTTTTTCCCATAGCCAGGATTCAATATTCCTTGTTTCCGGAACCAAGGAATACAAATAGGAATGGCACTACTCACCATTACCCACTAGCAAAATTTTTGCTTCCTGTTCCCATAACTTTATGCTCCGTTGGCCTAAAAGTCTTAGTTCCAGAGAGAGAGGAATACTTCCACCAGGAAACACAACAATGATTCCATGGAACTGGAGTCAAAACTACCATCCAGCATCTTTGGGCTCCTCATGCCTCTGAGTCAATGTAGCTGGGGGTGATTAATCTAAACTAGGAATGGGAAGCTGGACTACTAACTCACAGTGCAGGTAAAGAAGAGCATATCTTAGTATTATCATGCCCTGTAAATAAGTCAACAGGAAACTAAAACAACCCAATCCAGGAAGGTCTACTAATAGCCCAAACCCTTTAAGAATGAAGACTCCACCAAATAAAGAACCACGATCAGCTAAGGCGTTTGCTGAAGGCAAAGAGAATACAGAATGTGTAGTACACGAAGGTAGTTATCAATGCCAGCTATAACCACCTGACCACTTGGGGAAATGAGGATTTTAATTGTCGTGACTATGTTCTCCCTATTTTGTTCAGAATACATTTGTGTGTATATATACATAGATATAACAAAGCAAATATCTTTGTGTTCTTTCCTCTTATTCCTTTACTACGTAACATAAGATGTATTTACTTTATGTCAGCATTTAAGTATTGTTAATTTATTTTTTTATCTTTTTGAGACGGAGTCTCACTCTGTTGCCCAGGCTGTAGTGAAGTGGCGCGATCTCGGCTCCCTGCAACCTCTGCCTCCCAGGTTCAAGCGATTCTTATGCCTCAGCCTCCCGAGTAGCTGGGACTAAAAGTGCGTGCCACCATGCCTGGCTAATTTTTCTATTTTTATTATTGTATTTTTAGAGACAGGGTTTCAGCATATTGGCCAGGCTCCTCTTAAACTCCTGACCTCATGATCCGCCCACCTCCACCTCCCAAAGTGCTAGGATTACAGGTGTGAGCCACCACGCCTGGCCAAGTATTGTTAATTTTACATCATATAATTAAATTGTGGGATATAAGAGGAGAACAACATTCAAGAGCTTTACCTCCTCTTCTGGGGAGAAATCAGTGCATTTTCAGTTGTATGCAGGGTAGTTGTATCATTTTAGGCAGAACTACAATTTCGCAATTGTCTCTATTTGGAGATTAAGCATGGTTTAAGGAGATGCGCATGGGTGCCACGTTGACAAGGGGTGGACTTGTGATGGTTAACTTCAGATGTCAATTTAACTGAATTAAGGGATACTGAGATAACTGGTACAGTATTATTTTTGAGTATGTCTGTGAGGGTGAGGGTGTTTCCAGAGAGACTGGCATTTCTTTTTTATATTTTTGAAACAGAGTCTTGTTCTGTAGCCCAGGCCTGAGTGCAGTGGCCTGATCATAGCCTCAACCTCCCAGGCTCAGGTGATCCTCCCACCTCAGCCTCCCAAAGTGCAAGGATTACAGGTGTGAGCCAAAGTGCCCAGGGAGATTAGCATTTCCATCAGTGGACTCCATAAGGAAGGTCTGCCCTCATCCAATGCGGGTGGGCACCATCAATTGACTAACGACCTGGATAGAAAGGTGAATTCTCTCTTTCTTGGAGCTGGGGCACCCCCCTTCTCCAGCAACTGGAAAGATCGCAGTCACCAAAACTGAGACAGGAAAGAGGACAAATGGCAATGGTTTGAGGTAGAGGAATATCAGAGTTCGGTTCTGAACACATTAAGCTTCAGATGCTCATTAGTTACCAGACTAGAGACACCAAATTAGATATGCAGTCCTGGAGTTGAATATAAAGTCCTAAAGCCCAAGTTAGAGGTATGGGCTAGAGATCATAAACTTGGGAATAATTAACATACATATATATTTATATTTATATTACATTAACGTGTATATAATATTAAAGCTATAGGTTAGAAAAGTAACAATGACAGATTCTTGGGACACTCCATCATTTCGAAGTATGAGGCATCATTAAGAAAGATGAGGCATAACTAACAAAGAAGGCTAAAAGGAGTACTCAGAAATGTAAGAAAAAAACAAGGCATGTGTGTTTCCAAGAATAAGGAATGAGCAACTGTGCCAAATGCTGATGGCAGATCAAGTTAGATAAGGTCTGAGAAAAAAATGACAGTTGAATTTGGCAACATGGAGGTCACTGTTGTTTTAAAAGGGAAGTTTTCATGGTACAACAAAGGTAAAAACAAACAAAAAAGTTATTAGAGAAAGTTTAAGAGAGAATAAGAGATGAAAAACTGAAAACAGAAAGTAATTTTGGGTCAGGTGTGGTGGCTCACATCTGTAAACCCAACATTTTGGGAGACTAAGGTAGGAGGATCACTTGAGCCCAGAAATTTAAGAGCAGCCTGGGTAACACAGTGAGAACCCGTCTCTACAAAAAATAAAAACAAATAAAAATTAGCCAGACTTGGCGGTATGTGCCTGTGGTCCCAGCTACCGGGAAGACTGAGGTGGGAAGATTACTTAAACCCAGGAGATTGAGGCTGCAGTGAACCGTGATCATGCCACTGTACTCCAGCCTGGGTAGGAGTGAGACTCTGTCTCGCACACATAAAAATAAAGTAATTTTGTTGTGAAAGGGTAAAGATAAAGTTTTTTTGATTTGGGTTTTCTGTTTGTTTGTTTTTGGGGGGCGGGGCGGGGAGGTGACACCTTTTTAAGAAAAGTCATATCTGGCCAGGCATCGTGGCTCATGCCTGTAATTCTAGCACTTTGGGGAGCTGAAGCAGGTGAATCACTTGGGCCTAGAAGTTCAACAGTAGCCTGGGCAACATGATGAAACCCCATTTCTACAAAAAAATAAAAGAAATGAGCCAGGCATGGTGGTGCACACCCGGGGGTCCCAGGTACTCAAGTGGCTAAGGTGGGAGCATCACTTGAAGCCAAGAGGTTGAGGCTGCAGTAAGCCATAATGGTATCATTGCTCTCCAGCCTGGGTGAAAGAGTAAGACCCTATTTCAAAAGAAAAAGAAAAAAAAAAGAAAAAGAAAAAGAAAAGAAGTACCTTTACTATCTAGAACATGCCATTTTGTATTACTGTCAATTTTGTACAAGTCTGTTTCTACACTGATAAGCCAGTAATGTATCTGAGAGCAGGAAATGTATTGTGCAGCTTCTACAACTAAGTATGGACAAGTTATTTCACACTACTATGGGATTTCAGTTTCCTTTTTTGTAAAATATTGGGACAATCTAGAGAGTTGATAATTTTGAAGATCCATTCTAGTTCTGACATTTGATTTTATATATAGCCTCTCCAAGTTCTCAGAATAGTATCTACAGAACTGAGAACAAAAAATCAAACTGAGGCTACACTTAAAACAAGTCTCCTTGGCCAGGCTCAGTGGCTCACGTCTGCAATCCCAGCACTCTGGGAAGCCGAGGTGGGTGGATCACGAGGTCGGGAGTTCAAAACCAGCCTAGCCAAGATGGTGAAACCCCGTCTCTACTAAAAATACAAAAAAGTTAGTCAGGCGTGGTGGTGGGCGCCTGTAATCCCAGCTACGAGGGAGGCTGAGGCAGAGAATTGCTTAACCCAGGAGGCAGAGGCTGCAGTGAGCCAAAATCATGCCACTGCACCCCAGCCTGGGCAATAGAGCAAGACTCCGTCTCAAAAAAAAAAAACAAAACAAAACAATCAAGTCTCCTTATCCAATTGTTACATAATTTGCCAAGGTAACACGTAAAGTTAACAGGTACCCAGAATAACATAGAAGTTTTATAAAATCCACGAAAATTTAATTATACTTATTATGCTTCACTAATAAAATGTAGAAATATGGCCAGGCACGGGGGCTCACGCCTGTAATCCCAGCACTTCGGGAGGCCGAGGTGGGCGGATCACTAAGGTCAGGAGACAGAGACCATCCTGGCTAACACATGAAACCTCATCTCTACTAAAACAAAAACAAAAACAAAAAAAATTAGCCGGGCGTGGTGGCGGACACCTGTAGTCCCAGCCACTCAGGAGGCTGAGGCAGGAGAATGGCATGAACCCAGGAGGCGGAGCTTGCAGTTAGCCAACATCACACCACTGCACTCTAGCCTGGGCGACAGAGGAAGACTCTGTCTCAAAAAAAAAAAAAAAAAAAAAAAAGCAGAAATACCACACTAACATTCTAGAAACATTCTTTTTATCTTATAGCAGTAGGATATTTCAGCAAATGGACTGTTAGCACACAAGTTCAAAACCGGTCATCTTAAATACACCAAAATTTCAGTTCTTAAAATAAAAAAGACAACTACTTTTGCCATTAGTAAAATTTAAAGCAATATCATAGAAGGCAACCCTCTTATTTTAAAGTAGGCTGATTTAGAATGCCTGTCTATTTTTATTTGATATTTATTTATTAACTTTTTTTTTTGAGACACAGTTTTCTTGCCCAGGCTGGAGTGCAATGGCACGATCTCGGCTCACTGCAACCTCTGCCTCCTGGGTTCGAGTGATTCTCCTGCCTCAGTCTCCCACGTAGCTAGGATTACAGGCATGCACCACTACGTCCAGCTAATTTTTGCATTTTTAGTAGAGACAGGGTTTTACCATGTTGGCCAGGCTGGTCTCGAACTCCTGACCTCAAGTGATCCGCCTGCCTCAGCCTCCTAAAGTGCTGGAATTACAAGCGTGAGCCACCGCACCCAGTGATATTTCTTAATTACCTGTAAAACAAAGATTCTATTTATAAGGAGATTAAGAAAAAACAGGGCCAGGTACAGTGTCTCATGCCTGTAATCCCAGCACTGAGGTGAGAGGATCACTTGAGGCCAGGAGTTCAAGACCAGCCTGGGCAACACAGTGAGACCCTGTCTCTACAAAAATTAGCCCGGTATAGTGGTGCAAGCCTGTAGTCCCAGCTACTCAGGAGACCGAGGCAGAAGATTCCCCTGAGCTCAGGAGTTTGAGGTCACAATGAGCTACAGTTGTACCACTGCACCCACCCTGGGTGAGAGAGCAAGACCTTGTTTCTAAAAAAAAACACAAGAAAGAAAAGAAAAAACTTAGTATTATGGTTACAATTCTCATAAATAGAAGCACTCAGTGTTAAATGTTAAGTCATAATGTCCTACGGACTGATGACTGACTTGGCTTAACCTTTTGCTTTAGGCCTGAATCACAGAACCCTTAGCTCCCAAAATGATTTTTAAAAATTACCCCTGCTATTATTACTTTTGCTCTTTGGTAAAAGAGAAAACAAACATAAAGAGAAAAGAAAGGGAATTTTAGGACACATTAAAAAAATGTGAACTTTAACTTCTCTTAGTTACACTTCTGGTCATAACAGAAATGAGGAAACTAACATTAGCAACTAGCCGTGTAGCCTCATGATTAAGAACATGGGTTTGGAGTGGGTGACCCAGGCTGAGTCCTAATTCTACTACTGACTAGTTGTATAACGTAGAGCTACTTAAACTCTCTAAGCCTCTGTTTTCACATCTGTGAAAGGGACAGTTAAAATCCTTATTTCACAAACTAATTCACTTAAATTACTTGTTATAGTGCCAGGACACATAGTATGTTCTCAAATACATAACGAAAAGAGGCAGATAAACAAGCTGCAGTACATCCATACTTAGCAATAAAATGGAGCTAACTATTGATAAATACAACTTAGATGACAATCAAAAGCGTTATGCTGAGTGAAAAAAGCCATGGTCAAAGGGTTACATACTGCAGGGGTCCTCAACCCCAAGGCAGGCAAGCATCACCACCTGAGCTCCACCTCCTGTCAGAGCAGCCAGAGAATTAGATTCTTATAGAAGAGGAAACCCTACTGTGAACTGTGCATGCAAAGTATCTAGGTTACGCGCTCCTTATGAGAATCTAAGGCCCAGTGATTTGGGGTGGAACAGTTTCATCCTGATACCATCCCACCCACTTCTGTGGAAAAATTGTCTTCCATGAAACTGGTCCCTGGTGCCAAAAAGGTTAGGGACCACTGAATACTGTATGATTCCATTTACATAACATTTCCTGAAGAGACAAAACTACATTGACGGAGAACAGATCAGTGGTTGCCAGGGATATAGATTGGTGGGAGGGTGTGACTACTCAAAGAGCATGAGGATTTTGGGAAGTGATGAATTGTTCTATATCCTGATTATGGTGATGGTTACACAAACCTAGACATGTGTCAAAATTCACAGAGCTGTACATAAAAAAGTCAACTTTAATTTATGATAATTTGAAAAATAAAATGAAATTTTAAAAAACCTCCAATAGCCCCAAAACTCATTAATTCAGTCCATAATCACAAGAAAACAAGAGACACAATCAAATTGAGGGACATTCTACAAAATACCTGACTGTTACTCTTCCAGACTGTCAAGGTCAAAAAGGAGATTTGAGGGGATAAGAGAGATAACAATTAAGTGCAGTGTGGTATATCTTGGACTAGATCCTGGAACAGAAAAAGGACATTAGTGGAAAAGCTGAGAAAATCCTAATAAAGTCTACAGTTAATAGCACTGTACCAATGTTTCTTAGTTTTGATCACTATACTATGACTGCATAAGATGTTAACACCAGTGGACGCTGGATAAAGAATATACAGGACCTCTTTGTGCTATTTAAGAAACTCTTTTCTAAACTTAAAATCATTTCAAAATAAGGTTAAAAAAAAATGCCAGCATCTTTAAGAAAAAGTCTGTAATAATTTCATAAAGCAAAAATACATTTCTTTCAAAAACAAACTGATGCCATCAGGCATACTTTGATTAAAATGATTTTACCTATACTAAGATTATATGTTATCTGAAAGGGATTAAAACAGACTCCAGCATATATTATGCAACTTATTAGCCATACTCATTGCCAGCATATATGCTTATAACTTTTACAATTCTATCATTTGATTTCCCAATTCAAGAATAATTTATTTTTAAAGGAATGTCTCAAATACTACCCCTTAATATTCCTATTGAAAAAAAAAAGAAAAAACCTTTACCAGTCTATCAGCACCCATAGAATAAATTCCAATACAAAACATTTATCTATCTTGACTTCAGTCTACCTTACTATGCCCTTACCTCTAGGCATTCCACCCCCCAGCATGTACTCCACAATCTGGCTCTGTCCTGTTTAAGTAAAGTGTATACTTTTCAAGTATTTCTTAGACTCTATAGGAGATATTATTTATTTATTTATATTTTTTGAGACAGAGTCTCACTCTGTCACACAGGCTAGAATGCAGTGGCACGATCTAGGCTCACTGCAACCTCTGCCTCCCAGGTTCAAGGGATCCTCCTACCTCAGCCTCCTGAGTACCTGGGATTACAGCTGCATGCCATCACACTTGGCTAATTTTTGTATTTTTAGTAAAGACAAAGTTTCACCACGTTGCCCAGTTTTAACTCCTGACCTTAAGTAATTCGCCTGCCTAGGCCTCCCAAAGTGCTGGGGTTATAGCCTTTTCTTTGAGACAAGGTCTCCATCTGTCACCCAGGCTGGAGTGCAGTGGTGCAAACACAGCTTACTGCAGCCTTCATCTCCAGGGCTCAAGTGATCTTCTCACCTCAGCCTCCCGAGTAGCTGGGATTATGGGCACACCACCACGCCCAGCTAATTTTTTAATATTTTGTAGTGACAGGATACCACTATGTTACCCAGCTAGTCTCAAATTCTGGGCTCAAGCAATCCTCCCACCTCAGCCTGCTAAAGTGCTGGGATTACAGGTGTGAGCTACCATACCCAGCCGAAGATATTTTTTAATTCAACTTTTTCCTTTAAAAAAAAAAAAAAAACCCCAAATTGGCACCCTGTCACACACTGCAATCCCAACTACAACTACTATTCATTCTCACTCCCTGCTTTTCACAGCCAAACTTCCTCAAAAGATGTGTATATACTGTCCTTACCTACTCCATTTCTTCATCTCCCACTCATTCTTCAACTCAGCCTAATCTAACTTAATCCTGCCCCTATTATGCCACTAAATCTAACTAAAGACCTCCCAGGGCTAAATCCAATTAACACTTTCAGAACTTGTTGTGTTAGGCCTATCACTTTAAACACTTCTTTGGCTTCTCTGATAACACTCTCACCTGATTTTGCCTCAATTCTAGACAGCTCTTTCTCAGTTTTCTCTGCCCCACCTCCTCACCACTTACCACTGGAGGTCCTAAAAGCTCAAAGTCTTCTTACTCCAGACTCTCCCAAGACAAATAGCAATTTCTAGGGCTTCAAACTACCAAGTCACAGTATCAAGGTGAAAATCACTTATCCTCAATTACCCTTGACAATTCCCTTAAGTTCACCCTTTAAGTACACTTTACCATATGAACAGCCCACAATGGCAGCCAATATACAATCCCATCCAGCATTCAAACACCACACTAAACAGGTAGCTTATAAGTTAAAGACCAAGGGTACAGGGCCGGGCGCGGTGGCTCAAGCCTGTAATCCCAGCACTTTGGGAGGCCGAGACGGGCGGATCACGAGGTCAGGAGATCGAGACCATCCTGGCTAACACGGTGAAACCCCGTCTCTACTAAAAATACAAAAAACTAGCCGGGCGAGGTGGCGGGCGCCTGTAGTCCCAGCTACTCCGGAGGCTGAGGCAGGAGAATGGCGTAAAACCCGGGAGGCGGAGCTTGCAGTGAGCTGAGATCCGGCCACTGCACCCCAGCCTGGGCGAAAGAGCAAGACTCCGTCTCAAAAAAAAAAAAAAAGACCAAGGGTACCAAAAAGTACATCATTTTTCTTGCTCCTATGCCATTCCGCCTCCATAATCCCTCATTTAAAACCCATCAATATCTGCCCACTCTGCTGAAGATAAAAATCAAAATATTTAACATAGCCGAGAATATCTTATATTATGTGATACCTTGCAGCCTTATCTCCCATCACATCTTACTTTCTACATTACTGCCCTCCAGGCCTTTCATTTCCCAAAGTATACCCTTTCTTCCTTGCAGAGCATTTGCAAAATGCTACTTCCTCAATCTACTGTGTCTTCCCTTTTCTTCCTTTCTCTTATATAAGGCTTAGTCATCCTTTGGGTCTCTACAGAAACATCATGTCCTTAGGGCAGCCTTCTCAATCCAGCCCTTCTCCACACCTTGCTAGGGGTCTCCTGCCATGCATGTACACTTAAGCACACTTTTTACTTGTTCGATCAATGTCTGTCTCTCCCACTAAACTGTAAGCTTCATGAGGATCTTGTCAGGTTTTATCATTGTTTTATCCCAAAACCTAACACTTACATATTGGTGAAATAAGAAACTTCATCATTACAGATGCTTTTTACACTCATAAATAATGAGCATACAGTATCCAAATACAAATTGAAATCTGCTTTTTAAAATTATTTAATTGGGGTAAAGTAGAACAAAATGTATCATCTTAATCGTTTTTAAGAACACAGTTCAATAGTCTTTAGTACATTCACATTGTGGTGCAACAAAACTCTTTTAATCTTTCAAAGCTGAAACTCTATATCCATTAAACAGTAGCCCCCATTCTCCCTTACCCGCAGTTCCTGGCAACCACCATTCTACTGAAGTCTCTGTGAAACTATTCTAGATACCTCATATAAGGTGAATCATGTAGTACTATCTTGTTTGTGACTGGCTTATTTCACTTAGCATAATGTCCTTAAGGTTAAGTAGCATGTGTCAGAATTTCCTTCCTTTTTAAGGCTGAATCACATTTCATTGTATGTACACAGCACACTTTATTTAACCATTCATCCACTGATTGATCTTTGGGTTGCTTCTACCTTTTGGTAACATAATAAGTATTTATTATTGTAATGCTGCTAAGAAGAACGGTGTACAAATATCTCTGAGACCCTGCTTTCAATTATTTTGAGTATATATCAAGAAGCAGAATTGCTGGACGATAATTCTCTTTCAAAAAAAATTTTTTTTTTGAGACAGAGTCTTGATCTATTACCCAGTCTGGAGTGCAGTGGCACAATCTCGGTTCACTGCAACCTCTGCCTCCCAAGTTCAAGCGATTCTTCTGCTTCAGCCTCCCAAGTAGCTGGGACTACAGGTATCCGCCACTAAGCCCGGCTAATTTTTGTATTTTTAGTAGAGACAGGGTTTCACCATATTGGCCAGGCTGGTCTCAAACTCCTGACCTCGTGATCCACCCGCCTCAGCCTCCCAAAGTGCTGGGATTACAGGCGTGAGCCACTGCACCTGGCCTCTTTCAAATTTTTTAGAAAGTGCCATCCTGTTTTCCATTATGGCCAGACCATTTTACATCCCCACCAACACAGGCATTCTTGTACAAGAGTTTCAATTTTTTCACATCCTTGCCAATACCTGTTATATTCTGTTTTGTTTTAATAGGACCCATCCTAATGAGTATCAGGTTGTGACTGCTTTCATACAAACTTTATGTGCCTTCATTTTCCTACAAATTTGTGGCAAAAAGCCATCTAAAAATATGTTCCATAAACAAATAACCTTCTAGAAGGCAATGGCAACGCAAAAGAAAGAACAGTTTTTCAAAGTCGCATTTTAAGGGACAGTAACATTGTAGTTCATGTGAAATGGCAATAAAAACAAAGGAAAAAAAAAAAAAGGAAAGGCATTCCCACTCATATCTGAAATTCTCTGATGCCACCTGCCTGCATGGAGCTCCAAATTCCTTAAGCAAGCTTATGTTTTGCCTCCCTTCAGGATACTCCTCCTTCACTACTGCCCCAGATTCATGTGCCGGGACACATTCTCCCATTCTCTTTGCCTGTGGCTGCACCTTTCCTTTCTATTTCAGCTCTGCGCACCTTGGCATTAGAGTGTATCAATGATAAACACAGATGTTTGAACAGCAGGGGTAAAATGAATCCCATCACAACCTTGAAAAGTTGAATTAAATGTGTGATTAAAACTGAAAATGAAACACACACACACACACACAACCTGAAAACGGATAAAAAAAACCTTCATATAGAGCAATATATCAACACATCCTAAATCAGAAATGTATCTTGGTCTCTGGACTCCAAATTCAAAAAACTTTAAGTAATAAGATTAAACTACAAATAAAGATTTAAGACAATCTAGAATGATTCTCTCGATCAAAAGGTCACTAGGCTAGACACCTTCCCAAAAATTTAAAATAAAGCACAAAAATGTTTTAAATCAAAGGTATGTATTCAATAGTGATTAGTCTGCATCCAAAAATAAAAGATGTTTTCAAGTTTGCATACACACAAAATTTATAGAATAGTTGTTACTGCTTTTCCCTTTTTTTTTTTTTTTGAGACGGAGTCTCGCTCTGTCGCCCAGGCTGGAGCGCAGCAGGGGGATCTCAGCTCACTGCAAGCTCCGCCTCCCGGGTTTATGCCATTCTCCTGCTTCAGCCTCCCGAGTAACTGGGACTACAGGCGCCCACCACCTCGCCCGGCTAGTTTTTTGTATTTTTAGTAGAGACAGGGTTTTATCATGTTGGCCAGGCTGGTCTAGAACTCCTGACCTCAAGTGATCCACCCACCTCAGCTCCCCAAGTGCTGGGATTACAGGCGTGAGACACTGCACCTGGCCAGGATTACTTTTCAAAGAAGAAAATGTTTTAGTATTTACATTTGTGAAAATGAACTCAGGAGTGAACACTTCCATTAATCCTGAAATAGTAACCATTACAGCATAAAAATGTAGAAAGATATTGTGTGATAAAGTTTCTTAAGTATTGGTTAAATGTTAAACTAAAAATATATTTACATAAGTTCATTGTCATTTACAGTTTTAAAAAGGATATCATAGCAAAACCATTAAAGAAGGTTAGAAAACAAATATATCTTCAAGTTTACTGACTCTTCATTCAATACCTAGGTGAAGAGTAACTAGATCACCAAGTATTGTGAAAGTTACTTTCCTTGGCCAGGCACAGTGGCTCACACCTGTAATCCCAGCACTTTAGAAGGCCAAAGCGGGAGGATCACTTGAACCCAGCATTTAGAGTTTGCAGTGAGCCATGATCATGACACAGCACTCCAGCCTGGGAAACAGAGAGGCTCCCTGTCTCAATAAATAAATAAATGAGTAAATACTTAAAAATAAATTTAAGAAAGTAAGTTACTTGTCTTAAACTGTATCTAAATAATACTAACCTAATCTAAATAATCTAAGTTATATGGCAATTTACCTTGTAGACCTACATAAACATGTGCACTTTCATCATAGTCTACTTCACTTACAATTACACAGTACTGTTTGTAGAATATAAGATATACATGTTAGCAAAAAATAATTTTGAAAAGTTACCCACAACTCCATATATTTACTTTGAAAAAGTTAAATAAAACCAAACACTTAAAGTTTATTGTGTTTTTCAAACTACATTTTTCAGAAGAACTGTCTCAGAGAAATATTTAAATAATGAAAATCTCCAGGCACAGTGGCTCACACCTGTAATCTCAGCACTTTGGGAGGCTGAGGCAGGAGGATCACTTGAGGTCAAGAGTTCGAGACCAGCCTGGCCAATACAGTGAAATCCCATCTCTACTAAAACTACAAAAATTAGCCGGAAATGGTGATGCAAGCCTGTAATCCTAGCTACTTGTGAGGCTGAGGCATGAGAACTGCTTGAACTCAGGAGGCGGAGCTTGCAGCGAGCCGAGATCATGCTACTGCACTCCAGCCTGGGTGACAGAGTGAGACTCCTACGACTCAAAAAAAAAAAATAAGACCATTAACATTATAGTTGACCATTAGTACATTACCAAAATGCAAGGTCCTTATGGTGAAGTATCAGGTCCCTGTGGTGAAGCATCAGTGGCAAGGGGGTCAATCAATGATTCATCCATTCTCCTCAGTGTGGATATCACCTTCTTAATGAAGGCACAATTACTGACCTTAGAAGGCTGCTTCAGCCCACTTCTGCTTTACTGGTGACACAAATTTCAAGCCCTAAATGGCTATCCCACCCCTTCTGACACCTCTGGAAATTCAAGTGTGTAAGACATTTATAACATTATTGGCTGTAAACAGCTCATCTCTTGGGAAAGTTTTATTTGGTCATGAGTCCAAAACTGAAACATTTCCTGAGTTGCAGTGAGCAAATAAGTATTTCACAATCACCATTTTATTTTGATTCAAGCTAGTTTATGAAACTACCAAAATAGTATAATTTGTGAGCAGAGTGTCCTTCTAAATAAGTAGCATAATATAACCCAAACTCATTTGTATAAATACAATTAAGGCAATCCATCCAAAACAGAGAGAACTTTTAACAACTAAAACCAAATCCACAAAAAAACAAAGCAAGAAGGCCACCTTCACTTAGCCAAAAAAGGGTATGGTGGGATGTTTGATATACTTCTCAAAAAATATAACTCTCAAGGATAATACCATATGTCTTATAAAATGGGATGAAAAAAAATCAGTACAACAAAAGGGACAAAAGACTATTTCACAACAGGCCTACATGCCACAATATTTTAAAAAACCAACCCTTTCACATGAAATTTCTGGAGCAAAGAAGTACCATCTAAAAAGCATTCTTGAATCATTGCAGCTTTTTAAAACTACTGGTTCTATTTTAGATTCCCTTTATTTAAAAGCCTCAGAAAAAGTTCAGAGAACAAACTAATTTCAAGCTTTCTATTTAATGAGCATCACTGCGCGCACCAATGTGGAAGAACCAAAGCCAGTTCTAAAACAGTAAATCACGTGGCTCCAGTGGCGCAATCGGTTAGCGCGCGGTACTTATAAAACAGTAAATCACAAATGAATGAAACTTTAATTCTTGATGGTTTTAGTCTTGATATTTTGTCCACAGGGTGGCAGTCTCATAGTATTAACTTGTTCATGAAGTCAATGCACAATTTTAGAGTTCGAAAGCCACAGACACATGCAGATATACAATAAATTTATTAGCTGGCCAATGCTAAGAGTAAAAATTGCCAGTCCCCTCCAATAAAATCCGTGCTTCATAACTTCTCTATTTCTTTTAGAAATATTTACTTTCTAGGCCGGGCGCGGTGGCTCAAGCCTGTAATCCCAGCACTTTGGGAGGCCGAGACGGGCGGATCACGAGGTCAGGAGATCAAGACCATCCTGGCTAACATGGTGAAACCCCGTCTCTACTAAAAAATACAAAAAACTAGCCGGGCGAGGTGGCAGGCGCCTGTAGTCCCAGCTACTCGGGAGGCTGAGGCAGGAGAATGGCGTGAACCCGGGAGGCAGAGCTTGGACTGAGCTGAGATCCGGCCACTGCACTCCAGCCTGGGCAACAGAGCGAGACTCCGTCTCAAAAAAAAAAAAAAAAGAAATATTTACTTTCTGAAGTCGTAGATTTTTCCTTCAGTGTTATCTCTTGTATCCGATCCTTTCTATTCTGCTGCCACCACCCTATTTAGGGAGAGAGTAGAAGCAAGGAGAGCTGTTAGGAGATTATTATTGGACTGCTGGAAGTCTGTTACCTTTGTCAAGGCCTAATGGCGTGGGAACAGGAAAGGGATAGTAGAGACGGAGACCACAGATATAATCCTTCCATCCTCCAGTTCAACCTGCACGTTACTACCGAATTTGTTTCATTAAAACATTCCTCGTATTACCAGAAATCTCTTTCCCTAACTAAACTCCTTAGCTCCAAATCCAAGGGGCTTCCAAAATCTCGTCAAGGGTCTTCGTAAAATAAACTTTGTTTTGCTTTAAATAGACTTTGCCACTTCTTGATTTTCATTCATTCATTCAAATGTTTTCTGAATGTTTACCAGGTGCCAAGCCCTGCTTCAAGTCTGATGATACAGAGGAAAACAAGTCAAAGCCCCTGCCTCCAAAGTTACACTCCTGACAGTACAGTCTGTGAGCTGGAGGAGGGTATGTCCCCAGACACTTCCAGCTCTCTGCAGGTCAGAGGTATGGTTCTTCCTAAGTAGGAGCCATTGGAGGCACACCAGGCATCAGGAGGACAGTAAAAACACATTGTCCACTACAGACCCTGATCTATTTTCACAGCCTTATTTCCCATTCTTATCCTACTTGCAACCTCAGCTCCGTTAAAATGTGCTAGTAACTGTTGGCGTGCCTCTGCTCCCGCTTGCTTCCTCTCAATGCCTTGTCCCTGTCCCTGTCTCTACTAGCAAAAGCCTAACCAGCCTTCAAAGTTTACCTCGAATGCTGCCTCCCACAGGAGGCCTTTCCTCATTCCCCTCACACAAACTCAGATGTGGATTTTGAACACCATCAAACACTTATGATCCCTGGCTTAGTTCCCTCTGAGCATGTATCACACTATGTATTGTATCATAATTATCTGTATATTTATCTAACCTCCTCCATCAGTTATTTACTGAGCACTTGCCACATTTGTGGAACTAACTAGGAGCTGAAGTTTCCCCATTAAATTACTCCATTATTATTTTAATTTTTATTTTCTAGAGAGAGGGTCTCACCCTGTTGTCCAGGCTGGAGTTCAGTGGTGCGATCACAGCTCACTGCAGCCTCAATCCCCCAGGGTTCAAGCAATCCTACCACCTCAGCCTCCTGAGGAGCTGGGACTACAGGCATGCACCACCACACCAGCTAATTTTTGTATTTTTTTTCCGTAGAGATAAGTTTCACCATGTTGCCCAGGCTGCTATTATTTTAAAACAGATAATATCCAAATGATAAATGTAAAATCTAGAGATCAAATATTCTATTTGGTTTTTATTGCTTCAATCCTTTTTAAGAGGTTGGTCGAGATAAAACTTACATACCATGAAGTTTATCTATTTAAAGTGTACAATTTAACATTATTTAGTGCATTTATAGAGTTATAGAGCTATCACTGCAATCTATTTTAGGACTTTCAATCACCCTAAATTTACTATCCAAATTGGCAGTCACCTCACCCGAAACCTCCCTATCCCCTCTAATCTAAGGCAACCACTAATCTACCCTCTTTCTCTATATATTTGCCTATTTTGGATATTTCATATAAATGGAATAAAAATGTGGTCTTTCATGCCTGGCTCCTTAGTGTAATGTTCTTGTGTTGAGTACCTCATCCCTTTTTATTCCCAAATAGTCCACTATGTGGATACACTACATTTTACCTATTCACCCTATTTACTCATCAGCTGAGGGACATTCAGTTTGTTTCTACTTTTTGCTTATGAATAATGCTGCTATAAACATTTGTGTACAAGGTTTGGTGTGGGCATGTTTTCATTTCTACTGGATACATACCTAGGAGTGGAAATACTGGGTCATATAGTAACTGTTTAACATCTTGAGGAACTGCTGAACTGTTTTCCAAAGCAACTGCCCCATTCTACATTTCCAGCAGCACCGTATGAGGGTTCCAACTTCTTTACTATTGTTTGAATCTTTACTACATACAGAAGAACGATCTCATTATGATATCCTTGCCTTCAGGGAACTTATATTGACAGAATAAGACAAGAAATAAACAGAAACAAATAAACAGGTTAACTTCAGATACTAAGAAAATGAAAAAAAAAAGCCATACAGTAACCAGAAAGTAACCAAGGAAGAGGGATCTCAGGCTAAGGTGATCAGAAAAGATATCTCTGAGAAGGTAATGTTGACCTGAGATGTGCAGAGCTAGAGGGGGAATATTACAGGCAAAGGAAAAAGGCAAGTAAAAGTAACGAAACTCCGAGACAAGTATAAGTTTGGCATGGCAAAAAGGAAGCCTTCATAGCCAAGATACAATGAAGTAGTAGATAAGGTAGGACCTGAGGTTACGAGGGTAGGGTCCAGACAATGTTGGACCTCCGAGACCATGATAAGGTCTTCAGATTTTAGCTGAAATGCAGTAATTGTTTTAAAATCCCTTCTACTTCTTTAAATACCAGCGTTCACCTTGGCAAACATCTACTGAACTTTCATGTCTTTTTTTTTTTTTTTTAAGAGACAAGGTCTTCGGTTCTTGCTCTCTCACCTGGAGTGTAGTGGTGCCATCACAGCTCACTGCAGCCTTGAATTCCTGGGCTCAATGGATCCTCCCACCTCAGTCTTCTGAGTAGCTGGGACTGCAGGCATGTGCCGCTGCCCTTGACTCTCCATCAATTTTTACATAC
>NW_012115311.1:1070252-1086249 GCF_000951035.1 Colobus angolensis palliatus | reverse complement strand
TTTTTAAGAGACAAGGTCTTCGGTTCTTGCTCTCTCACCTGGAGTGTAGTGGTGTCATCACAGCTCACTGCAGCCTTGAATTCCTGGGCTCAATGGATCCTCCCACCTTAGGCTTGCAAGTAGCTAGGACTACAGGCATGTGGCATCACACCTGGCTAATTTTTTTACATTTTATTTTTGTAGAGACAGGCTCTTGTTAAGTTGTTCAGGCTCTCTCACTTTTTTCTTTTTTTTTTTTCCCCTGAGGTGGAGTCTCGCTCTCGCTCTGTCTCCAAGGCTGGAGTGCAGTGGCATGATCCTGAGATCCTGGCTTATTGCAATCTCTGCCTCCAGGGCTCAAGCGATCTTCCCACCTCGGCCTCCTGAATAGCTGATACAGGTGCAGCGTGTGCCACGACGCCCGGCTAATTTTTTTGTATTTTTGGTAGAGATGTGATTTCACCATGTTGATCTGCCTGCCTCAGCATCCCAAAGTGCTAGGATTACAGGCACGAGCCACCACATCCTGCCTCTTTCGTATATCTTCTAATTACACCTAAGAGTAGCAAATATTAAAGAGGTTGTTTGGGTAAATCAATAGCACTCAGTGTCACTAATTTATGGCCCAAGAGAGCACTCCTAAAATATGCCTGCCAATGGCACAAGTATAAGAATGAATCTTCACAAATTGATCACCTAGCCTTAACCAATTTAAGATATATGTCTTACTGACAGTAACGAGCAGCTGTCTTCCAATACCAAGGTCACTTTCAACAAAGCAAGACAGATCATTCTCATACTTTAAACCTAGACTTCATTCCTATAAAGTGAATTCTAATTAACTGATTGCTTTTCTCCATTCTATTAATTACAAATTAATATTCAACTCCTAAACATAAAATCTACGGACACAAAACAGTCTACGTTTCTTTGTTCCTTGAATCTTTTAAAACAAGAATTTTTCACATGCCACTGCTATCTTTGGATTTTCCAAGAGACAGAAATGGTTTAAAAATTTTTTGTGACATAAAATGTCACTCCTTGATAAAAGAAGCTGTTACCTACTCAAAATTTTATCAAGTTAAAATTCCTTTCTACATTCCCAGCTTGATCTCCCATGGCTCTCCCTGCAGGCACTCTGTGCTCCTGCCAAACCGACTACTTGCCAGCCTCATACTTGTTCCCCCTACCTGAGTTTTATGATTCACATTCCCCAACAGGAGAAATCCAACCAGTTCTTCAAGGTCCACTCTCCTCTCTAGGTCTCTTCTCCAGTCCTCTCCCTAGAGCAGAACTGATTCCTCACCTGTTACTCCAGTAGCACTTCTACAACGCAGACGTTGCCTTACCACATTCTATGTAATGCACAACTACACGAAAGATAAATCCGTGTTTTATACAGAGATGACCCAACTACTTCCTTTGTGTTCGCTCCCAGGTATACAGTACAACTATTTGCAATTACCGAGTGCACAGTTGAAAATAACATCCATTTTAGCACCATTTGGTACAATGTTGTAAACTCATTCAAAATGCAAGGTCAATGCCTGGCATGGTGGCTCACGCCTGTAATCCTAGCACCTAGCACTTTGAGAGGCCGAGGCGGGTGGATCACCTGAGGTCAGGGGTTCGAGACCAGCCTGGCTAACATGGTGAAACACTGTCTCTACTCAAAATACAAAAATTAGTCGTGCGTGGTGGCGGGTGCCTGTAGTCCCAGCTACTTCGGAGGCTGAGGCACAAGAATAGCTTGAATCTGGGAGGCGGAGGTTGCAGTGAGCTGAGATGGCGCCAATGCACGCCAGCCTGGGTTACAGAGGGAGACCTTGACTCAAAAAATATATATAGGCCGGGCGCGGTGGCTCACTCCTATAATCCCAACACTTTGGGAGGCCGAGGGAGACTGTCTCAAAAAAAAAAAAAAAAAGGTCAAAACTTAAGGCCTCTCTGGGGACAATTAAGGCAGAGTTATCCAAGTTATCTTTCCTTCTTTTCAAATTTTCAACTACTATATAATTCTTTAGTAACTGCTTCTTAATGACACACTATTACTTATTTAAATGAAGCTTCCACTTTCATTATCTATTCAAGAATCACTCAACAATTCTTGTAACTGTATTTAAAATTTGTGATATGTGTTATCAAAAATGTATGGCTCTAAAGCCAGAGAACAGAGAAGGTGAAAAGTCTCATTACACAGCTAATCACAGAAACCAAAATATTATTCGATTCAGTATTCTATCCACTAGCTAACATGAAGAACCCGAACATCAGTAAATTCAAAAGCATCTGGTGGTGCTTGGTGTGTAGCAAACACACAAATATTTGAATTAATGAAGATGATTTAAAATACTTAGACTTTTTCTTTTTTTTTTTTTAACAAGGTAAGCCTAACTAATCCTTAATCACGCAGATCACAGTAACAAATTTACTGTGCATTTAAAGCTACAAAATAGTCCGGGAACACACATACTAACAACCAAAAACATCTGCTCTCAGTAATGGCACTGACCAGAAACCCATCCACAAGAGTCACTTTTTCCTTTTTCGTTTGTTCCCAGAGGCCCAGTAGACTAAACATTATAGCTGACCCTATTTTCTAATTTCAGCTTGCATTTAAGATAACGCTTTTGTTTCATTTACAGCTCACATGAGGCTGACACAGCTGCCCCTTCTTTGTAATAAACACAGGGCTTCTATATTTAAAAATACAGTGAAACGTTGTTTTAACGTCCCCTCCCCAGTCTCCAGCCAATTTTCTCTTTCTCAAGCCCCATCTCCACCCCAAGATGTGTTGTTGTTGTTGTTGTTGTTGTTTTTAATCAAGTTTTTTTTTTTTAAATCAACGGCGCTCAAAATGTTAGACCCTTTAGAAAGCCGATTTACTTATTTAAAGCCATCTCATCATAGTGGTATTTTTCTTCTCCATAGCTCGTGGTGTTTATAAAGGGAAAGAAAAAAGATTCTCGTTCCCAAAGGCCTTTTTTCGAGGGTACTTTCCGTGACCGCGACAAGCACCCCTAACGTCAAGTTGGGACACCTCGCGGGCCAGCCTCATGCTTGCACGGGCGCCGCGGGTGGAGACGCGAGCGCACACGCGGCGGAAAGGGGCTCCGGGCGGCTGCGCTGCCGGGAAAGCGCGCCCCCCGGGAGGGCGCGGAAAGCACAGTGTGTTCCGTGGGGCCTGGTAAATACCCTGTGGCCAGAGGACCACTAGAGGTATCGCCCGGGCGCGGGCTCCGCGGCGCCCAGGGCAGGGGGGCCAGCTCGTCCCGCATCGGAAGAGTCGCAAGGGCGGCCGAACAGGCTGTGGGCCGGAGGGGGGCGCTGGGAGGAGATAACGCAAGGCCAGAGTTAATCATCACCTCCCGGGCGTCTGGAAAACTACGGGCCAGAGGGGCGGGGAACAGCCCCGGGGAAAGTGAAACTCCCTCAGGGTCCACCAGCCCCGCGAGCCGGAGGCGGGAGGGAGAAGGACCCGGAGCGCACTCGCTTCTCCAGCAGGCACGGTGGGGCACTGGCCGCTCCAAAAGCCGCAGCCCAGCTCCTGGCGCCACCTAACTACAGTAATGCTCGTTTTCTATAAACTCACACAGGGGGACAAGAAAGGAACCAGAACACAAGATTTAACAAGTGAGCCCTCCAAACTGATAGTTTAAAAAAGAGAAAAGGGGGAGGGAAAAAACCCGCAGCTTTCCCATACCGGGAGTCGAACCCGGGCCGCCTGGGTGAAAACCAGGAATCCTAACCGCTAGACCATATGGGAAGTGCTGCTCTAAGAAACTGCCGTGACCCACCTGACAAACGTAAGCGCCTCTGCCTCCTTCGCCGCACAGCTCGCCACCGCCGTCGCCGCCGCCGCCCACGCGCTCCCCGAGCTAGGGAACAAGCCCAGTCCGAGCGCGCGGGCGTCGCGGGGGAAAGGAGGGGCGGGGCGGGGCCGGTCCGCCTCAAGAGCAAAGTTTGAGGCGAAGCCTAGCGACTCGCGGCCCCGGACCCCGCAGTTTCACCTCCTTTTTTAAACTCCGCCAGAGGACCCCGACCCACAGATCCCGGTTGCTCTGCTGGTCAAAGTGCCTGCGGACTAGTTGGCAAAGTTGAGAGCGGCGACTTCTCTGGGAACAGCTGTTTGCGTTCGGGGCGGAGGCGGCGCCCGAGCTCCTTGGCCTGGAGCCAGCGAGTCTAGAAGGAGGGTGGAGGTTCTGGGTCCCAGGGTAGGACACAGAGACGGCGGGATGGCGCAGGGATTTGAGGTTTGAGATCCTGTCCTTCAGCTCTGGTCCCGTCGCGCTTTTGCCCCTTGCCGGTGACCTCAACCCCTTTATACCGACCCCACCTCTTTGGAGCCGGGAGTACCGCCCCTGTCGGGGGAGGGGAGAGGAGGCGATTTCGAACGCGGATTGGATCGTCTGGGCACCCGTAGTTGGGAACGGCGGAACGCTGGTCCCGCGGACTGAGGAAGGTATCTGGGTAGGAGGGAGGTTTGGGTGGGCCTCGGGCGGCTGGAAGAGCCCGACTCGTCCCGCTGAGAAAGCGCGAGTCTGAGTGGAACCCCGGACGACTTGCAGAGCGGCTGGCGCAGTCATGTGAGTTGGGTCTCAGGCCCTGAACAACGAGGTGGTGTTTCTCTGGGCGGCCCCTTCTCGCCTGGGTCTTCCCCTCCTCTCCTCCCGCCCTTCGGCCGGGGGCGTGACGGATGCGTCCTTAACTCGCTCGGGACCGGCCCCAGACCTGCAGGGCCGGTTCTCAGGGCGGGGTAGAAATGTTACCCCGCCGAGCGCCGTGGGGTGTGGGGCACGGGCTCTTGGGGGAGACCGGCGGCCGGTTCAGGGGGCGGGTTGGACGGCCGCGGGTGAAGCGACGCAGTGCTCTCTCCACGACGCTGTCGGGGGTCGCACGCGCCCCTTTGGGCTCCGAAGCCCCTGAACCCTAGTGTATTGTGAAACTAGGGCTGGGCTGCGGCCTCCCCCGCCCACTGGAAGCGGCCAGCCCTGGATAGCGTAATGATTTTTTTTTTTTGGTTGGCCGTCTACGAAGTCCCACGGCTTTTCCAATTCTCTCTTGCTTTGAGGCTCAAGAACAGTTTGTTTTAACTGATAGTCTCGGAGGAACTGCAGTCTTCCCCCAGAGTAGTCTTGTATGTTGTTCTTTTGGTGGGAATAACTTGATTTAAGGCAAACTTTATGAGTTTCCTCAGGTCTCCATTACATCAACCTCCCCCAAAGCCAGAAAGGATAAATGTTGTCTAAGATGTTCCTTAGTTTTTCGTAACGATGACGGTAACAAGTGAGGAATTTTTGAAAGCCATCTTATTGAAGGGAGTTTTGTAGTGAATTAGGTACAGACTTTTCCTGCTCTGCTGGGAACAGAATTTCGATTGACTGCTCCAACCAGATAAACAATAAAAAAGGGCTATATATAACAATACAAGATTCAGTAGCAGGGGCATGTATTTCAAAAGTTAAAAAATGTAAAGCATGCAAAATTTTACCTTTTTAAGGTTTACATGAGCTTAGCCTTGTTTTCTCCCTTTTTCAGGGCGGACTACTGGAAGTCACAGCCAAAGAAATTCTGTGATTACTGCAAGTGCTGGATAGCAGACAATAGGCCTGTATGATAATTTCGCTATTAGAGATTCTAATAATAATTGTGTTGAATGAAGTGCTTTTTTATGTAAACTCAGTTTACAAAGCACTTTTATGCACATTGCTCTTGCATTTTAAAAACATCAAAAGATTTCTGTTTTCTCAGTCCCTTATGAAAGCTGTGAGCCTTTTTCCTTTTCGTCAACCTAACTTTGATTATGTATTAAGTGAAATTATTTCTCTGTGACCTTTTGGGAAATGGGCAATGAGTAGGTCATCTCATTCTTGTTTATGAAGCACCTACATTATAACGATGGTGTTCATAATACTGTCATACACAAAGTATTGTGGAAAGCCTTTAAAATATAAAAGCAACATTTTAGTTTTTCTTGTGTATTTTCTGCTGTAGAAATAATCAAGTGTATTTAATGCAGAGTTGTATATCTTTAGATGCTTAAATTTGAAAGAACACAATTATTCGCTTTCTCATGAAACAAAGTAACAACTCTGTTAGGTATGTTGTTAGTCTATCTCATAGTTGAGATCCAGTGTTGAAGATGTAAAGCAAAAAGCACACCACTGATTTTTCTCCCCTCTTGCGTGTCAAAATACTATGTACATACCACATAAACACTAGGGTATCTGTTAAATGTATTTTATGTTGATACCCTTTTTACTTGGCAAAGTTGGATGCACAGAGAATAGTAGTCTCATATTTTAATGCTGTGGATTTCTTCTGTAGACATTTACTGTTATCTGCAAGGTGTTTAGGATTTGGATTTTTTTTGATGTTTTGGTCTTTTTGGATAGTTGCTAAAGTTCTTGACTCTTATTTTATGTAGGCTGTCGTTATAAATAAATACCATGAATTTTTAAAATCACACAAATCACTTAAAGTCTCTCTTTCTTGGAGGTACCTAGGCTGTAAAATGAATTTTGTGAATTATCTAGAGTAAGTAATCCCTTCCAGTGTAGTCTGTCTTCATCTTCTTGAATTGGTAATACACATTGATTTAAACTTTAATTAGTAACAAAATTAATTTAATTTTGAATGGTCCTTTAATATTGTATTCTTTGTGTAGTGTAATCAACCTTAGGAAACCCAATGTATGAGAAACAGGATTATCTGCTTTACAAAGTCACACTTTAAAGATGAATTCACGGTAGTATTTTAGAATAGCTCAGTTAATGCATCATATAAGATTTGATTGACAGAACTTATTTTGCAGAGCTTGCCAGGAATTTCTTACTGCATTTAACTAGAAACTTGTAATTTAGGGAGCATTTCTGATTGTTTAAATAGATAATTGCACTCACTCACCCGCCCCTGTCCCCAGTCATCCAGTTGCCATCAGTCCCCATAGGTTATCTTTTTTTTTTCATTTTCTTGCCTATCCTTCCATTGTTTCTACATGCATGTAGACACAAGTTCTTCTTCCAGCATACATAAAAGATAATGTACTGTATATATTGTTCTGAACTGTAGTTTTTAAAAATTGAACAGTATGTAACTGGAGCTCTCTGTATCCATACATGAAGAGCTGCTTTTTCTCTGTTACAGTAGCCTATGAGAATGTACCATAGTTTAGCCAGTCAGTCCCCTAGAGATGGATATTGTATTGTTATTGCAAACAGTGCTGCAGTCATTAAGCTTGTATATATCATGATTTTGTACATGTGCAGGTATATCTATAGAAAAAATTACCAGAAATAAAATTGCTATGTCAAAGGGTAAATGTATTTGTAGTCTTGATAGATGTTGCCAAATTATCTTCCATAGAAGTTGTACATTTTGAACCATTACCACATTGTATAAAAGCGTTTGCTTATAATTTAGGAGGAATCTTAAAATATGTACTTTTCTCCTAATTTTGAGGAATAAAGCAATAAAATAATTGTTCTCTATGTCCCTCCTTGTGACAAATACAGCAATAAAATTCTAAAGGCTTTTGATGTTGAAAGTTGTTTAAAAATCTTTTGGCTTCATGTCGTGTTTGAGTCCTCATTACAGTCATAGTCACTAGATTAGTCATCAAGGGTACCTTGTATTTTTCTCCATTAATAAGGTCACCATGGTTTATTTTAAGAACCAGAGGAAACCTAGTCAGAGGACATAATAATAAAACAATGTAGTTCCCTAGCATCATTTGATTCAAAGGGCCAGTTTGCATTAAATGAATGTTTTCATCTTTTCTGCCATTCATTTTAATTTTAATTTTCTCATGTTTATGAGAAAATTGTTTGTTTACTATGAATTTTATGATGTTCATGTAGTTTTCTTTTGTATTTTCTCTTTTTTCATTTTCAAGAGTGTTGAATTTCATGAAAGAGGAAAGAATCATAAGGAAAATGTGGCAAAAAGGATCAGTGAGGTAATTTAGATTGTTTCTTTGCTAATTTTTCTATGCAAATGTCAGTCCTTTATCTCGCTTTCACTGTTATGTATGTCTTACATAGATTAAACAGAAAAGCCTGGATAAGGCAAAGGAAGAAGAAAAGGCATCAAAGGAGTTTGCTGCAATGGAGGCAGCTGCCCTGAAAGCATACCAAGAGGATTTGAAAAGGCTTGGCTTAGAATCAGGTAAAAAAAAAAAAAAAAAAGCAGCCAGCATGTTTTAAAAGTAACATCAGAGATCATGCTAAGTAAGCTTTGATTGTTTCCATAAAGAGGTTATAAACTCAGTATACTCTCAGTGCTTTTATTATGCATCATAGCCCTGTTTAGACTATGGAAGTTTGTTCATGCCCTTTTGTTGTACTTTTAATGTTTTATCTTTTAACACCTTCATTCATAGCAGCCATACTACTTTTGTAATCCTAGCTCTATCCTAGGTAAGTGGTTCATTTCAGAGACACTTTGAGGTTTTTAGGTATTCTAGTTATTTGGCTAAAAGACATTATGCATTTAAAAAGAGGCCCTGCATTATAATTACAATTCACTGTGTCCATATGGTGAAAATTATGAGTCTTGTATATTTATATGGGTGATTATGTAATGAATTAACCTTTTGTGGACAATTTGCAGATTTTACTACTAGAAGGCAGATATTTACTACTAGAAGGAAGTTCCAGGTGAAAGACATTATTTAACTAGACTGTGTCTATCGTGTCATTGAATTTAGGCTTTAAACTGGGAAGGTTTTGTGAATAATTCTTCCATATCACATCCATTTTCCTTAAGCCAAGCATATAGCAGATCTCAGTTGATCTTACGTACTGGTTGCAATCATCAACATGTGATGGTATTCCTCTAATAAAAACAGCTTTCAATTAAGGTTTTAAGCAGAGTACCAGTTAAGTTAATTGGCATTGTGTTCATTAAAGTTGTAGCCAGACTTTAAAAATGTTATCCTGGACATTAGTAATTAAAAGGTGGGAAAGTTGTTTGGTTACTTGAGGATAAAGCCATGTGTTCATTTTGAAAGGAAAAAGGATTTAGGCATTTCTGGAGAATTAGGAGTAGGTGAAAGTCCAACTATTATCAGTTATATGCATTGAGAGATTCCATTATGCTGCCCTTTGAGCAAATAAATTTTACCATTTTATATTTAAATGGATTTTTCCTATTAAATATTATCATTGCCTTGTTTTTCCAAATAGGATATATATTCCTTTAAACATACAAAAATGCAGTACAAAGAAAAGAGGTTTTGAAAACTCACTAACTGTTAAGATTTTTTGCAGACCTCTTCTTTAAATCTTTTTTTAAATTACATATTTTGTGCTGTGGTCTATTTGCTGGTTTTATTTTTTCTCTCAATGATATATCAAATGTATCTTTTCTTTTAAATAATTAGGGAGATATATCATTTTTATATGGTAGTTAGGAGCAGACTTTGGAGTCAGACAATTTTCTCTTGCTAGTTATAATTTTAGATTATTAAAACTAAGTGACATTATGGTATAAATTGCTTATTATGTGACCACACATAACAAATGTTGAATAAATGGTAGCCACTGTTATTTTGTCTCTGTACTATAATTTATTTAATCGTTTCCTAGTTAACATTTAGGTTGCTTAGCGTTTTTCACTAAGATGCATTAAAAGCATCTTATATGCATGTATCTTTTTACACTTACTTGTCTCTGTAGGTTCAGTTTCTAGAAGTTACATTACAGTATCAAAGTGTAAATATATTTTATATTGATAGTTAATACCACATTGTCTCCAGAAATGGACTGATTTACATTTTCACTAGAACAAAAATAAGTTTATTAACCTGTTTTAGGAGTAACTAGCCAATCCTTTGGAAAGTAAAGACATTAAAAACTATTTTTCTCTCTTTTTTTTTGAAGACAGGTCTCGCTCTGTCACCTGGCTGGAGTGCAGTGGCACAATCATGGCTCACTGTAGCCTTGACCTCCCCGGCTTCAGTGGTCCTTCCACCTCAGCTCGCCACCAGTCCCAGCTAATTTTTGGTGGAGACAGGGTCTTGCCATGTTGCCCAGGCTGATCTGGAACTCCTGGCCTCAAGCAATCCACCTGCCTGGCCTTCCCAAAGTTCTGGGATTACAAGTGTGAGCCACTGTCCCCACCAAAACTACCTATTATTTCAAACCAATGTAAATACCTGATCCATCAAACTAATACTAGATTTGGTCATTCTTTTTGGTACTTACCGATCTTCTGCAAAACAACAGAAAAACATTTCTTTGAATATTAGCAAAAATAAATGTTAATTGGCTGGGTGCTGTGGTTCATGCCTGTAATCCCAGCAGTTTAGGAAGCCAGAGTGGGAGGATTGCTTGACCCCAGGAGTTCAGGACCAACCTAGCAAGATGGTGAGACCCCACCTCTACTACGATATAAAAATAAAAAATTAACTGGGCGTGGTGGTACGCACCTGTAGTCCCAGCTACTTGGGATGCTAAAGTGGGAAGATTGCTTGAGCTGAAGAGTTCAAGGCTACTATTGTGGGCTTTGATTGCGCCACTGCACTCCAGCCTGGACAACATAAGAAAAAAAAGTAAAAGTTATCTGAATTGTCTTTGTAATTGTTGTCCATTTTTCTATTAGAATGTTTGATTCGTAAAGGATCTTTGTTAGGAATATTAACCCTTTGCTATATTTATTGTAAATATTTTTTCATTTGTTTTTTTTTTTTATTTTTGTCATACAGAATATCTTAATTTTTAAGTAGTCAAATTTAACATTATTTTACTTTGTGTTCTTTTTGTAACTATCTTTGACCTAGTATTTAATAAAAAAGGGGGAAGAGAGCAGGGAGTGGGAAACAGCTTTGCTTTTTTCCCAAATAATTAACCAGTTAATCTAAAAACTTTCTTTTTAAACATGGTTTCTTTATTTCCATTTTTTTTTTTTTATTTTTATAGATTTAGGGGGATCAAGTGCAGATTTCTCATATGCATATATTGCATAGTGATGGAATCTGGACTTTTAGTATACCCATCGCCCGAATAGTGAACATTCTACCCAATAGGTAATTTGAAAACCTCTTTTTTTTAATGATCTGTCTTTTATCCTCTTGATATGAAATACCAGCCAACCTGAAGTTGGCCCTGTATCTGGACTATTCTGTTTCAATTATGTGCTTGCCTATTTCTATGTCAGTTCCACACTGCTGGCTGTATTTTTAACCCATAGTTTTAGAATAAGTTTTAATAACTGGTAGAACTAAATTCTCCTTTTTCTTTTTATTACAGTTTTCCTGCCCTTACATGTTTATTTTTCCGAATGAACTTTATAATAATGTGTCAAGTTCTCAAAAGAATCTTAGGTTTTGATTGAAATAACGTTAATGTTTTATGCCGACAACAATAAAAAATAGTAGTTAACTATGGCTGCTTTACCCTTCTCTCATCTCTTTAGAAATTTTGGAGCCAAGCGTAACACCAGTAACCAGCACTATCCCACCCACCTCTACATCAAATCAACAGAAAGAAAAGAAAGAAAAGAAGAAGAAAAAAAAAGATCCTTCAAAGGGCAGATGGGTAGAAGGCATAACCTCTGAGGGTTACCATTACTATTATGATCTTATCTCAGGAGGTAAGTCATTTAGGCATAAAACTGGTAAAGAACAGTGTCACTAGTAGAATAGAACAATTTATTTTATGTTAGGATTTGTATCTAATATTGGAACATTTTTCATTTTTGCCCCAAAGGTAAGAAAACTATGTGCCCTTTAAAAAGGTACCCTTCCCATAGTGACTAAGTGTCATACTTAGTCAAAGCCTTTAATAATGACTTTCTTACAAATAAACTATAGCTTTATATTTTCTCGATAGTAACTTTTGTAAGTATAAACTACATAGAAATAAAGAACTTTGCATAGAAATAAGGAATTTGAAATCCACTTCACAAATTATAGGGGTACTTGAAATAAAATATTCTACAGTAGAGATTTTCTTTTGGGAGCCAGTAACTGATTTCTTTTTTCTATAGCTGCCTTGGTTGATTTGATATTGTTACTGAAAAATGGCATTGTGTATTTTATTGGAAACTGATAACCCAACAGAAAAATACTCAGTGCCAAGGCCAGGTGTGGTGACTCATGCCTGTGATCCTAGCACTTTGTGGGGCCGAGGTGGGTGGATCACTTGAGGTCAGGAGTTCAAGACCAGCCTGACCAACATGGTGAAACCCCGTCTCTACTAAAAATACAAAATTAGGCCAGGCGCAGTGGCTCACGCCTGTAATCCCAGCACTTTGGGAGGCTGAGATGGGTGAATCACGAGGTCAGGAGATCGAGACCATCCTGGCTAACATGGTGAAACCCTATCTCTACTAAAGATACAAAAAATTAGCCGGGCGTGGTGGCAGGCACCTGTAGGCCCACCTACATGGGAGACTGAGGCAGGAAAATGGCGTAAACCTGGGAGGCGGTGCTTGCAGTGAGCCGAGATTGGGCCACTGAACCCAGGAGGCGGAGCTTGCAGTGAGCGGAGATTGGGCCACTGTACTCCATCCACAGGGCGAGACTCCCTCTCAAAAAAAAAAAAAAAAAAATTAGCCGAGCGTGATGGTGCATGCCTGTAATCCCAGATACTTGGGAGGCTGAGGGAGGAGAATCGATTGAACCCGGGAGGTGGAGGTTGCAATGAGTCGAATTCACACCATTTCACTCCTGTCTGGGCAAGAAGAGCGAAAGTCCATCTCAAAAAAAGAAAGAAAGAAAGAAAAGAAAAAAAAATACACAGTGTCATTTTACAGTAACAATATCAAAACCATCTTTTTGTTTTTCCTAAAAACTAAATGTATTTGGGGTTTTTACTCCATATATATTTTGGAATAAGTTAATACACTTACTCTACATTTATGTAGCATCTTACTCTCCAGAGTCATAAAATTTAGCGACAGAAACAAGCTTGATACAAGGAGGAATTTTAAAGTGCCGTAATAGAAGTGTAATTAAGATTATATGGGAACTCATAATAATGTTGAATTCATTGTGATTATGTAGCTTTGAGAGATCATCATAGGAATTACTTTAGAGCTGATCTCTAAATTAAGATAAGGACGTCAGGAATGATGCCTTACTCACCATTTTATCCCTAGCACCTAACTTAGTGCCTGGCATAGTGCAGACACTCTGTATTTTGATTAAAGAAGACTTCAGTAGATTATTAACAGGTACAGAATCCAGACAGAACAATATGAACCCCAAAAAAAGGTTTGAAAGTACTGGGAAATAGTGGTCGAGGTAAAACATGCAGTTCTTTGAAGACATCTTAGTAGAGTTAGACTGGAAGGTAAACTGGGGCCATATTATGGAGGGCTGAGAGAATGATGGCGCCATTTACTTAGATATGAGATACAGGAACCAAAAATAAGTTTAATGGGGATAATAATGAATTAGATATGTTGGATATGTTGAATTTGAGGTACCTACAGAATATTCATATGACAACTTTTGGTAGGTGATTGATGGTTACGGTGTGGAGTTGAGCAAAATTGAGTCAGGGGATGTAGATAATATGTTAACCTTTAGGAGTATATGAGATCACAAGCAGAGAGAATAGAGCAAGAAGTAAAGAAGGTGAGTGTTACATATATTAAAGGAATGGATAGAAGAAAAGCCAGCAAAAGAAGGTTAAGAATGCTAGGAAGGTAGGAAATAAGGTCAGAGAGTTAATCATGAAGAAATCCTTGGGCTAGCAATCTTACTGTAATGACTATTATCATTAGGATCATAATTACCTTTGGACTATGTCGGAATATTAATCTGTTAGAGTTTGCACTGAGCTTTAAGTGACATGCATGTTGTAGTTTAGCAATGAAGATACCATAAATGATGATGTACTAGCTATTAGAAGTCTTTGTCAAATTCCCTTGGAAACTATTCTTTCTTTTCTCCCTTCAATGTTTATTGCTTGCTTCTTTTTTTCAAATGCTACTTTGTATTCTCTTCCTCTCCATGATACATGTTTTTAATTTCTGCGTACTAGTTGTTCCTCTTCTGAGTCATTACTCAATTTATCTCTCAATCTCCCTTGCCCCAAGATATCAAAAGACCTTTGAAACTTATCAAACCTAAATTCTATGAAACCTTTATGAGAAGCCCTGCCTGGCTCTAAAATTCCTGTGGAAGTTCCAGTAACTTCTAATCCCTTGTTCTGTCCTTTCTTCTTGGTTACATAGCATTCACATAGATTCTCTGTACTGGGGTGTATTCTGTTTTATTTTTCAAATATGTTTTAAACTGTAGACTTGTAGTGTTTTGTACATAATGACTATAAGTTTTGTCCAAATTTTTTGGAAAGTATTTTTTTAAAGCAAAAACATTTTATAAATGCAATATATTTTGCTTTAAGCATCTCAGTGGGAGAAACCTGAAGGATTTCAAGGAAACTTAAAAAAGGTAACTGAAGCATATTAATAGTGTTTTTGTTTTATTCTTTAAAGTGATTGGTTTCTTGGGGTTTTGTAGAGGTTTGTTAAGCAACTTTACTTACAAATACTCCACTCCCTCCACCCCGAAACTGTGTCCTTTTTTTTTCCCATAATGCTTTTGTTAGAAGGTTGAATGGAGATGAAATAGTGATTATCTGGCCAGGCGCAGTGGCTCACGCCTGTAGTCCCAGCACTTTGGGAGGCTGAGGCAGGTGGATCACTAGATCAGGAGTTAAAGACCAGCCTGGCCAAGATGGTGAAACCCCATCTCTACTAAAAACTACAAAAAAATTAGCCAGGCACGGTGGCAGGTGCCTGTAATCCCAGCTATTCAAGAGGCTGAGGCAGGGGAATCGCTTGGACCCGGGGCGGCAGAGGTTACAGATCTCACCACTGCACTCCAGCCTGGATAACAAAGTAAGACTCTGCCTCAAAAAAAAAAAAGTACTGATATCTATCCAAAAACAGCATTCAGGGCAAATATTAGTTGGTTTGCAGTCAGTTGCCATTCACATGTCACTGTCCATTTGGAAAGAACTGTTCCTGGCTTTCAAAGGTGAGACATTCACTTCTCCAAAGTTGGTTCATTATTAGCAAAAACCAAGCTTCCTGGCCATGGTTAGTACTACCATCCCTAATACCCAGGTACAATAGTCAGTTCTTGCATTGCTATAAAGAAACACTTCTGAAACTAGGTAATTTATCAAGAAAAGAGGTTTAATTGACTCACAGTTTGCAGGCTATACAGGAGGCATGGTGGCATGAGCTTCTGCAGAGGCTTCAGGAAACTTAAATTAAATCATAGCAGAAGGCTAAGGGAAAACAGTCATATCTTACGTGGCCAGACCAAGGGAGCGAGGGGTTAGCCGGGAGGTGCCACACACTTTCCAATGACCAGATCTCAGGGGAACTTGCTCACTGTTTCGACAGCAGCACCAAAGGTGGATAGTGTTGAAACCATGAGAAACCACCCCCGTGATGCAGTCATCTCCCACAAGGCCCCATCTCCAACATGGAGGATTACAATTCTATATGAGATTTGGGTGGGGATGCAGATCGAGATATCACCAGGTGTCAGGAGGAGAGGCAAGGGTGGCTGACTCTTGAGTTATTCAATAGAAAGTCATCGTGGTTATCCTCAGTTTATGCTGGGTTTTTTCCTCCTATTAGACAGCAGTGAAGACCGTTTGGGTAGAAGGTTTAAGTGAAGATGGTTTTACCTATTATTATAATACAGAAACAGGAGGTAAGTATTACCTTTGATTATCTTAAGTATTTAAAATTGTACCTGGAACTGCTTATTGGCCTGCTGATTAATCATCTGAACTTGGAAATTTTAGTATATGATAAACATATTTGTATAGCAAGCATAAGTTATTTTTTGTAAATTAAAAACAATACAGTAGAAAAGCAAAAAGATTTCTATTCATGGCCAGGCGCGGTGGCTCAAGCCTGTAATCCCAGCACTTTGGGAGGCTGAGACGGGTGGATCACGAGGTCAGGAGATCGAGACCATCCTGGTCTACACGGTGAAACCCCGTCTCTACTAAAAAATACAAAAAAATAGCCGGGCGAGATGGCG
>NW_012115311.1:1061663-1069276 GCF_000951035.1 Colobus angolensis palliatus | reverse complement strand
GTCAGGAGTTCGAGACCAGCCTGACCAACATGGTAAAACCCCTTCTCTAGTAAAAAATTATCCAGGCGTGGTGGTGGGCACCTGTAGTCCCAGGTACTTGGGAGGCTGAGGCAGAGAATCACTTGAACCCAGGAGGCAGAGGTTGCAGTGAGCCAAGATCGCACCACTGCACTCCAGCTTGGGTGACAGAGCAAGACTGTCTCAAAATAAAATAAAAAATAAATCTATTTAGTAGTGTCTAACAAATTAGTAAAAGTGAAAATTTTAAAATGTTTCAGTTGCATAAATACTTATGAAGCATGCATAAATTCTGTTACCTAAAACTTTAAAATTAATGTTTCATCTAATTTAGCATAAACTGCAGTTAAATTTATCAGAACTGCTATAACATTAATGTGACTTTAGGAGAGGTTTGTTTTTGTTTTTTTAATTCTGTTATCATTAGCTCATTGCATAGCATTAAATCTTTTAGGAAGAAAAGGCCCTTTTAACCTCCAAGTAGATGTTTAACCTGCCCAGTTACAGCAATGTTTATATTCCAGTACAATTGAAGGTTGGGATTTTTATACATATAAAATAGTATAGTGATATAATGTAGCTTTAGAGTTAAGACAGATCTGAGTTCAATGCATAGCTTCTTTCCTTACCAGTGATGTGACTGTGGGCAAGTCACTGAGCCTATAGTCACTCTTCAGTGAAATAGAATAAACATATGTGCTCTCTAAGGTCATGAATGTCATATGTCATAAAATTCCAATAACAGTGCTTGGCACATAGTAGGTGCTTAATAAATTACTTCTTGAACTGGCGCGGCAGCTCACACTTGTAGTCCCAGAACTTTGGGAAGTCGAGGCAGGCAGATCAGTTGAGGTCAGGAACTCACGACCAGCCTGGGCAACATGGTGAAATCCCGTTTCTGCTAAAAATACAAAAATTAGTTGGGCATGGTGGCACTTGCATGTGATCCCAGCTACTCAGGAGGCTGAAGCAGGAGAATCGCTTGAATCCTGGAGGTGGAGGTTGCACTGAACTGAGATCACGCCAAGTAAATAAGTAAAAATAAAATAAATAATTTCTTGCCTATTGTTACTTGTGTGAAATGTGGATAAGGAAAAGTAATGTTTTTCATTAACCCTGTCAAGAACTCTGTATTAATTAAGGTACCGTATATATTGATTTGCCTTGAATGATTACGGTTTATTCTTGGACCAGAATAATTATTAACGGCAGCCCCTTTCACTCTTAAGACTCTCCCAGTTGAAAATAGGTAATTAATTACAAGGTAATTAGAAATATTACTGTTTGCTAAAAACCCAATGAACCACTGGATGGCAGTAGAGTTAATCAATTGAGATTCCCACTGCTGCCCCCCCACCACCAAACCACCATATAAAAATGAACTTAATACTCAGTGCTTCACAATATAATTTCACTCGATAAAAATCTTAGGAATTTTTTTTTTTTTTAATTGAGACGGAGTCTTGCTCTGTCGCCCAGGCTGGAGTGCAGTGACATGATCATGATTCACTGCAGCCTCTATTTCCTGGGCTCAAGCAGTCTTCCCACCTCAGCCTCCTGAGTAGCGGGGACTGCAGGAACATGGCATGATGCCTGCTAACTTTTTAATTTTTTGTAGAGACAGGGTCTCACTATGTTGCCCAAGCTGGTCTCAAACTTCTGGGTTCAAGCAATCCTCCTACCTCGCCTTTTCAAAGTGTTGGGATTACAGGCATAAGCCACCACACTGGGGCCAGGAAAAGAAATCTCTGTGATAAGTAAGTTTCAGGAAATCTCTTGTTTGCTCATTATCCGTATGTTTCCTGAAATTTGTGTCAGATAAATTGTGAACCGTTAGAAATATCACCCGGTTCTTAGGTCTCTCATTCCATTGGAGTTATAGTTTATACATCTAGTAAATCCAGGCTGTTTGAAATCAATTTCTGGAAGATACAAGAGCAAGAGGTTTGGGAATTCTATTATCTTCTTGATCAAGAGATAATATGAAATTAACATACAGTATTGTCATTTAATAGTGTAAGTGATAAATGTTATGTTGAAATTACATCTGAATAGAATTAATAACTAAATAACCTGACTTTAAAATGTGTTGAACAGAATCCAGATGGGAGAAACCTGATGATTTCATTCCACACACTAGTGATCTGACTTCTAGTAAAGTCAGTGAAAATTCACTTGGCACCCTAGATGAATCCAAATCATCAGATTCGCATAGTGATTCTGATGGGGAACAGGAAGCAGAAGAAGGAAAGGTCTCTACAGAGACGCAAAAACCAAAAATAAAGTTTAAGGTAGGTTTTTTATTTTTACTCTTCACATCAATTTTTTTTTTTTTTTTTTTGAGATGGAGTCTTGCTCTGTCGCCCAGGCTAGAGTATCTCAGCTCACTGCAACCTCCACCTCCTGGGTTCAAGTGATTCTCCTGCCTCAGCCTCCCGAGTAACTGGGACTACAGGCGCGTGCCACCACACCCAGCTAATTTTTTGTATTGTTAGTAGAGACAAGATTTCACCGTGTTAATAACCAGGATGGTGTCAATCTCCTGACCTCATGATCTACTCGCCTCAGCCTCCCAAAGTGCTGGGATTACAGGCGTGAGCCACCACACCCAGCTGATACCAATTTTTGAAAAGCTCTACAGACCTTAAGTCTTCTGATAGAACATAGAAATTAAGACATATTTTGGCAAGTGGATAAATAAAACTGGAAACACTCAGGAGCCCATGAGTCAAAGCAGAGAAGACACATTATTAGCATTGAGCAATGGTTGCAATTGTTGGCCTGAGAAATGTAGGAAAATTGAAAAGTTCCTACATACCTAAGCTACACCTAGGATCTTGTCGTTGCCTACAGTTTCTCTACCAACTTCACAAATCTTGATGGAACTTAGAGTAAGGGTTATGTCCAGTTTACAGAGGAGCAGCAGCAAAGCCTTCGTTGTAGTTGCCATCTCGCAATGATTATAGCCAGCCAGATTTAGGTAATCTGGTATCCAACTTAGGATAGAAAGAAATAATTTCTGTCATCAAAATTAATGTTTTCCAACAACAGTAACAACAACAAATATAGGCCAGTAACCCTGCTGAACATAGATGCAAAAATCTTCAGCAAAATATTGGCAAACTGAATCCAGCAGTACATCAGAAAGATTAATACACCATGATAAAGGGATGCTTTATTCCAGGGATGAAAGGATGTTTCAAAGTATACAAATCAATAAATGTGATTTACCATATAAACAGAATTAAAAACAACCATATAATCAGCTCAATAGATAAAAAGCATTTATTAAAATTCAGCATCCTTTCATGATAAAAACCTTCAGCAAACTAGGCACAGAAGGAACATACCTTATAATAATTAAATAATAAAAGCCATATATGAGGCCGGACACTGTGGCTTATGCCTGTAATCCCAGCACTTTGGAAGGCTGAGGCAGGAGAATTGATTGAATCTGGGAAGCGGAGTTTGCAGTGAGCTGAGATCGTGCCACCACACTCCATCCTGGGTGACAGACCGAGACTCTGTCTCAAAAAAAAAAAGCCGTATATGATAAACATACAGCCAATGTTATACTGAACGGGGAAGCATTGAAAGTATTCTTCTTAAGAACTGAAACAAAGCAAGGATGCTCACTTTAACCACTCCTTTTCGACATAATATTGGAAGTCCTAACCTGAGCAGTCAGGCAAGAGAATGAAATAAAAGGCATCCAAATTGGGAAAGAGGAAGTCAGACTGTCTCTGTTTGCTGATTAAATGATCTTAGTACCTAGAAAATCCTAAAGAGCTCTCCAAAACACACCTGGATTTGGTAAGTGACTTCAGTCATGTTTCAGGATACAAAATCACTGTACAAAAATCAGTAGCATTTGTATATACCTGTATCTATACAATAATGGTAAAACTGAGAACCAAATAAAAAACTCAATCCCATTTGTGATAGCTACAAAAAGAAAAAAAATCTAAAAATCTAGGAATACATTTAACCAAGGAAGTGAAAGATCACTACAAAGTGAGCTACAAAACACTGATTGAAGAAATCGTAGATGATACACACAAATGAAAAAATATCTCATGCTCATGGGTTGGAAGAATCAGTATCACTAAAATGACATACTGGCCAAACCAATCTACAGATTCAACACAATCCCTATCAAGTTACCAACTTCATTTTTCACAGAATTAGAAAAGCCAATTCTCAAATTCATGTGGAACCAAAAAAGAGTCTCAATAACCATATCAGTCCTAAACAAAAAGAACAAAGGTGGAGGCATCACATTACTAGACCTCAGACTATACTCCAAGGCTTTCGTAACCAAAACAGCACAGTACTGGTATAAAGATAGACACAGATTGATGGAACAGAATACGGAACCCAAAATAAAGCCACATACCTACAGCCAGCTGATCTTCAACAAAGTCAACAAAAATATACACTGGGGAAGGGATACCCCATTCAATAAATGATGCTGGGAAAACTGGCCAGTCATATGCAGAAGAATGAAACAGGACCCCTACCTCTCACCATGTACAAAAGTTAAGATGGATTAAAGACTTAAATGTTTAAAGATCTGAAACTATAAAAACCCTAGAAGGAGGCCAGGCATGGTGGCTCACGCCTGTAATCCCAGCACTTCGAGAGGCTGAGGTGGGCAGATAACCCGAGGTCGAGAGTTCAAGACCACCCTGACCAACATGGAGAAACCCCATCTCTACTAAAAATAGAAAATTAGCTGGGCATCCTGGCGCATGCCTGTAATCCCAGCTACTCGGGAGGCTGAGGCAGGAGAATCGCTTAAACCCGGGAGGTGGAGGTTGCAGTGAGCTGCGCCATTGCACTCCATCATGGGCAACAAGAGTGAAACTCTGTCTCAAAAAAAAAAAAAATTTTTAGAAGGAAATCTAGGAAAAACTAATCGGGTCATTGCCCTAAGCAAAGAATTTACGACAAAAGTCTTCAAAAGTAAGCACAAAAACAAAAATAGACAAATGGGAGGGACTTAATTAAATTTAAAAGCTTATGCACAGCAAAAGAAACAATTAACAGAGCAAATAAAGAGCCCACATATTGGGAAAAACTATTTGCAAACTATGCATCCAACAGACTAGTATCCAGAATCTGCAAGGGACTCAACAAGAAAAAAACTCCATTGAAAAGGGGGAAAAGGACATGAACAGGCATTTTTCAAAAGACACACAGATGGCCAAAACACGTGAATAATGCTCAATATCACTGATCGTCAGAGAAATGCAAATGAAAATCACAATGAGATACCATCTTATACCAGTCAGAAGGCTGTAATTAAAAAGTCAGAAAATGCCTGGATGCAGTGGCTCATGCCTGTAATCCCAACACTTTGGGAGGCTGAGGCTGTCAGATCATTTGAGGTTAGGAGTTCAAGACCAGCCTAACCAACATGGTGAAACCCCGTCTCTACTAAAAATGCAAAAGAAATTAGCCGAGTGTGGTGGCGCATGCCAGGAGAATTGCTTGAACCTGGGAAGCGGGGGTTGCAGTAAGCCAAGACCATGCCATTGCACTCCATCCTGGGTGACAGAGCAAGATTCCTTCTCAAAAAAAAAAAAAAATTAAGAAAACAGATACTGGCAAGGATGCAGAGAAAAGGAAACAGTTATACACTGTTACTGGGAATGTATGTTAGTATAACCTTTATAGAAAACATTTCTCAGAGAACTAGAAGCAGAACTGTTACTCAATCCAGCAGTCCCACTTCTGAGTATCTACCCAGAGGAAAAGAAATCATTAAATAAAAAAAGACACCTGCACTCATGTTTGTAGCAGCATTGTTCACAATAGCAAAATGTTGAAATCAATGTAAGTGTCCATCAGTGGAGAATTGGATAAAAAAATGTGTGTGGATACACACACACACACACTATGGAATACTACTTAGCCATAAAAAATGAAATGATAGCTTTTGCAGCTATGTGAATGGAACTGGAGGCCATTAATCTAAGTGAAATAACTGAAAGTCAAATACTACATGTTCTCACTTACAAGTGGGAGCTAAACAATGGGCACACATGGACATACAGAATGGACTAATAGATAGTGGAGACCATAAAACGTGGGAGGGTGGGAGGGAGTTGAGTTGAAAATGTATCTATTGGGATTGTTCACTATTCAGGTGATAGATACACTAAGAGCCCAGACTTCACCATGACATATACATGTAAGAAATCTGCATTTGTACCCCCTAATTATTTTTAAAAAGGTAAAAGGGAAAAAATTACAAAATACAGATAGGCAAGGACAAACTCCCTATACTCTTGCCACCTCCCAGAAAAATTCAACAGAGGCACAATTATAAAGGGAGTCACTGTTGGATATGCAAGTAAAGTAAGAAAGCAGAAAAGAGGAGAAGTTAAGAGAGCCCTGTTTATATGTCCTTAATTGTAGAATTTAAGACATTAAGGTGATCATTTAGGGAGCCTTTGTCATGGTATATCAACATTTCAGACATGGAAAACCTAATCAAGCAGTAAAGTTCTATGTATATTTATTGTGTTATGTGCAAATTTAAATTGAGTTAGTGAATTATTTATAAATCTGTAACAATACCTTTAAAAGCCTTAGGTAAAGTAATTTTATTTTTGTCCTGGTAGTTTTGCTTGAACTGTATTATTTCTTGGCTTTTACATTTCAGGAAAAAAATAAAAATAATGATGGTGGAAGTGACTCAGAAACACAGAAAGAAAAAAGTATTCAGAAACAGAATTCATTAGGTTCAAATGAAGAAAAATCCAAAACTTTTAAGAAATCAAACCCATATGGAGAATGGCAAGAAATTAAACAAGAGGTTGAGTCTCAGTAAGTACCTGGAGCTTTAATCTCACTGTTATTACAAGTGATTTTACATCCCAGTACTTCCCTAAATTGCAGTAAGTAATTTCAAGGATGCTGTGCTTATTAAAAGTATAGCTTGAGGCCAGGTGTGGTGGCTCACGCCTGTAATCCCAGCACTTTGGGAGGCTGAGGTGGGCGGATCACGAGGTCAAGAGATGAGACCATCTTGGCCAACATGGTGGAACCCTGTCTGTACTAAAAATAGAAAAATTAGCTGGGTGTGGTGGTGTGTAGCTGTGATCCCAGCTACTCAGGAAGTGGAGGCAGGAGAATCGCTTGAACCCAGGAGGTGGAGGTTGCAGTGAGCTGAGATTGCGCCAGTGGACTCCAGCCTGGCAGCAGAGCAAGACTCCGTCTCAAAAAAGAAAATAAAAAGTATAGCTTGGCCAGGTGAAGTGACTCATGCCTGTAATCCCAGCACTTCAGGAGGCCAAGGCAAACAGATCACCTGAGGTCAGGAGTTTGAGACCAGCCTGGCCAACATGGCAAAACTTTGTCTCTACCAAAAAAAAAAAAGCTTAGCAGGGAATAGCGGCACACATCATGTTCCCAGCTACTTGAGAGGCTGAGGTGGGAGGATCATTTGAGCCCAGGAGGTTGAGACTGCAGTGAGCCGTGTTCACACCACTACACTCCAGCCTGGGCAACAGAGTAGGACCTTGTCTTAAAAAAATACTCAGAGGGTACACAAATCCTGGGTGAGCATTATGGCCATAGGAGAGCAT
>NW_012115311.1:1057863-1061613 GCF_000951035.1 Colobus angolensis palliatus | reverse complement strand
TGAGCCGTGTTCACACCACTACACTCCAGCCTGGGCAACAGAGTAGGACCTTGTCTCAAAGAAAAAAAAAAAATTGTAAAAACTAAATAGATAAGCAAATATTGCAGCAACTCAAGTATTACTCAGCAAAGTAATTTCTATAGGATTCAGTGTTGCTATTTAGTTTTATAACTTAAAACAGCCTATGATAACTGATAGTAAAGAAGGTCCTTACTGGCCAGGCAGGTGCAGTGGTCCACACCTATAATCCCAGTACCTTGGGAGGCTAAGGCAGGAGGTTCACTTGAGCCCAGAATTTGGAGGCTGCTGTGAGCCATGATGGCACTACTGCACTCCAGCCTGGGAGACAGAGCAAGACCCTGTTTTAAAAAGAAAAAAATCCTCGGAATAGACTGCCTTCTGCAGAGCTCCATTCTCCAAATAGAATTATATGTGTTTTTCAACAGGTTTTATGCTCTCAGCTACTTAGAGTTAAACATAACGATCTATCTGGTCCATGTTCCAAAATCTCATAGGTGAGACTGATGGGTGTGATGTGACTAACTTGCTCTTTCATGGACCAGTTGACTATCTAGGGAGTACGGTACTGTGATAGGCTCTTTTTAATCAGGTACTGATATCAGGACCACTCAACTGATTATTTATAACTAATCATGTGGATGGTTGAAGGGCTATTCTTAGAAAAGGAGTGCTAGGCATACAGCTCCATTCAATCTTCTACACAAGGAAAATGAGATCTCAATTCACTGCAACCTCTGCCTCCCAGGCTGAAATGATCCTCTCACCTCAGCCTCTCAAATAGCTAGGACTATAGGCACATGACACCATACCCAGATAATTTTTGTAGTTTTTGTAGCAATGAGGTTTCGCCATGTTACCCAGGCGCATCTCGAAACTCCTGAATTCAAGTGATCCTCCTGCCTCGGCCTCTCAAAGTGCTGGGATTACAAGCGTGGGCCATCATGTCCAACCGCCTTATCCCTTTACTTGTACTGCTTATATATAAGCCCAAGCAAAAGTTTTCTTAGATAATGCATCCTTTGTGCAACAGGAATAAATTAATACATAGACCTTCTCCCGGCATTTATCCACCTGAATAAGTGCTCAGTATCTTAAATAATATTCTAAAGTCAGTATTTTAAAGTAATTCCTACTCCAAAATGAGCAACTTTTAATGTATTTTCATTAGAAAGCTGATTTTGGGGCATTGATTATATGAAAATGTTTGTCTTACCCTGTCGTTTACTGGTTTTAACTCTTATTTCCAGTGAGGAGGTAGATTTGGAACTTCCAAGCACTGAAAATGAGTATGTGTCAACTTCTGAAGCTGATGGTGGTGGAGTACCCAAAGTGGTATTTAAAGAAAAAACAGTCACTTGTCTTGGAGTTGTGGCAGAAGGAGTGGCCCCAGTCTTCAAAAAGAGAAGAACTGAAAATGGAAAATCTAGGAATTTAAGGCAACGAGGTGGTGATCAATAGTTGCAGGAGAGCTTTTTGTATATGCTTTTAGGACAGAATGGAGACTTACACATCCAAAGTTTATCTGTGTTTGTTTGTAAGTACTTTGATGCTAAAAATTTAGATTTATTCTAAATGTATTTGATGTGAATTAAAATAAATATTTTTTCATGTGAAATTTATTTTGGTTCCTAAAATGGAAGCCTACCACATTGCATTGTAATACAGTGTATTATGTTCTGTGTCTAAAAATTGCTAATTAAGTCATAATTTAAGATGCTATGTATCTGTTATTTAAAACATGGAGAAACAGGGCCTTTATTCCATTGGTATTCAGATGAACATATTTATCCTGCATTGAAAATGCATTACTTTTGCACATTGATGTTAACTGTTGTCCAGCAGATAAGTATCAGTACATGAGAAGATTCACAGCCCAGTGATGATTTGGTTCTGAGGCTGATGTAAAAAATGAATGCATATTGGCTTACTTTACTCAATTTAAAGTCAAAAGCCAACAACCAGGAGCAGCTCAGGTACTCCAGAGGTGCTTAATAATGGAGTGAAAACTGGATCAGAGGTGGAAATGCATATTTGCCCCAGTTCACTTCAAAACAGCAAACGTTTAAGCATTTTACTTTGAACCAGGCATTGCATTAGGAATCCAGGGATAAAGATGAATGAAATGTATTTCTATTCTTCAGTAGTTCACATTCTAGCATATTCCTTTTTTCCCCCAGTCATGCACTCTTTTTAGCAGCCTTATATGTACTAGAAAAGATTTTTTAAGGTTTATTTAAAGCTGTGTAGATGAAGATTTGATCTAAAATAGTATAAGGTCTCCGGCTTCAGTAAAAGTTTTTAGTGTTTACTTAAATTAGTAATTTATCACTTTCTGTCTGGTTAAAATGTCTTAAAAAGTAGAATTTTCTTATTTAATCCATTTAGTAGTTACCTCCCTTTTACTTTTCAAATTCACAAAATTATATTTCTCATAAATTGTATAGTATTTAACTTTTGATAGTTAATATTTGTCTTTTTAAGATTACTAGTGTACATGTAAAAAAATAGCTTATTAAAAACTTTTTCAAAGAATAAGTTAAATATTGTTATTATTCTAATTCCAGTCAGAATCAACTTAGCATTGGTGAGATAGTATTTGGAGATTTGTCTTTGCATTTTTTCAGTCTACTTTTTGGGTATTTTATGAATGTGAAAGCCTAAACTTTCCCCTTCATTAGGAAGAGATATTTTATAGTTCTTGATAGCCCATTCATCATCTAGCTGAGCAGTGCATTTTGGGGCATCACTCTTCTCAGTTGGAAAAAATAATGGACTGTAAATGCAGTGCTCCTATACTTTACCCACATTTAGCTCTTAAAAAATACAAAATTGAAGGCATTTTTAAAATTAGACCTTGTGGCTGGGCGCGGTGGCTCAAGCCTGTAATCCCAGCACTTTGGGAGGCCGAGACGGGCGGATCACGAGGTCAGGAGATCCAGACCATCCTGGCTAACACGGTGAAACCCCGTCTCTACTAAAAATACAAAAACTAGCCGGGCGAGGTGGCGGGCGCCTGTGGTCCCAGCTACTTGGGAGGCTGAGGCAGGAGAATGGCGTGAACCCGGGAGGCGGAGCTTGCAGTGAGCTGAGATCCAGCCACTGCACTCCAGTCCGGGCGACAGAGCGAGACTCCACCTCAAAAAAAAAAATAAAATAAAATAAAATTAGACCTCATGTAAACTTTCTCTTCGATGATTTTTAAAACAATCTCCTTTACTTTTGAAATTAGTATTCTCAAAAACTGAAAGCAAGGTAAATGTCTTTAAACAGCATGGTTTTAAGGATTGCTCAGAAAAGACTTGATAATAACAATATTTTAGTAAATCAAATCATGAAAAATAGTAATATTCCTTCTGCTTTGGAGGAATAGAGAACATAACAGCTTTTAACGTGGATGTTTTTGTAAGTGATATTTCTACTATTACCTTTCTATATTTATATATGTATGTATTATATATATATATACTTGTAGATCATGAAAGTAGTTTTTTAATAAATATAAAAATCCAAATAATAGAGAAATAAGTTTTTAGGAAATCTCAGTAATCGCTCAACCCCTCTCCATGACCACTGTGGGGTTTTCCATTTTTCTCAGCATAACTGGGTATATATGGGTAACCCTTACGACATCTGGACTTACGAGGTTCACTATCTCTATGAAACCATATTCAAAGAAGCATGATCCAAACAACCAAAAGTAGTTTTTTGTTTTTGTTTTTTTTTTTTTTT
>NW_012115311.1:1052077-1053406 GCF_000951035.1 Colobus angolensis palliatus | reverse complement strand
TTCCCATGGAAACCACAATGAAGGCTCTGGGCTAGACTTTCCCCCCATCCTGTCTTATGCTACCTAATCAAAACGTGGTGCTTCCTGTGAGGCCCTGCATGGCACATGATGACACCTTCTTTAGGACCCTGTGAGTATAATAAACTTCTTCCTTCCAAGCCTCAATCAATATCATCTCCTTCTGCGGCCAAACTAACTTTACCATACCATATCCACATTTACATTCTTAGAACAGTATAAACTTATATAACCTCTTCAGAGAGCAATCTTTCAATAGAGCAAAATGTAAAAGCACCTATCTGTTGACCTTGCAATACCACTTGAAGAAGTATTTCCTATAGATACTCACACATGTAAGAAATGACATGTAAGACTAATAAATGTGACATTATTTCTAAATCAGATTGGAAACAACCTTAAGGTCTATCAGGGCAAAACTCGTTAAATTAATTATGCTACATCTAGTCATTAATTATGCTACATCTAGTCAGTGCAATGGTGTACAGCTGTTAAAAGAAAGGAACTTTATAGGTACTTACATGGATTGATCTCCAGGACACATTGTTAGGTCAAAGAAGCAAAATCCAGAAAAGGAAAAATAGTGCATTGGTTAAGTCAGAAGTTCTAGTACCAATCATTGCCATTCCCTCTTTTGCTACCTAATAGCTTGTAAGATTGGGCAAGTTATTCCATCTCTGTATGTCTTCCTTTTCTTATTTGTAAAACAGTAAGTGTACCTACCTCCCAGCTTTGTTTTAAGGAGTGAATGACTTAATGTGTATTTAAAGCACTGGTTTATAATGATACTAGCTAAGATTTTGAGTTGTTGCTATGTGACAGGCATTGTAACATAGCAACAACTCAAAATCTTGGTATCATTTGTGTAAAAAAATAGACAAAATGTAAAATAAAAACACTAAACAGCATCTACTTTCTAGCCATTAGCACCGTGACTCATTCCTTTTTCTCTTCCCAATACTCTCATCTTACACAACTCCAAAGGCCAATTATTGCAATTTAGATATTCTCTAAATAGCTTGATATTCTGTGTGGTTTCTTTTGTAAATCAAACAAAGCTCTTGATTTTTGATTCTCAGGCTAAAATAGCTTAAAATTAATTCATTGGAGATGGATGATGTGATGGTTATACAACAGTGTGAATGTACTTAATGTCCCTCAACAGTACATTAAAAATTCTTAAGGCCAGGCACAGTGGCTCATGCCTGTAATCCCAGCATTTGGGAAGGCTGAGGTGGGAGAATCGCTTTAGTTTAGGAGTTCACGACCAGCCTGGGCAACATAGCAGGACCCTGTCTCTACCAAAAAAAA
>NW_012115311.1:1051381-1051727 GCF_000951035.1 Colobus angolensis palliatus | reverse complement strand
AGCTTGTAGAAACGTATTTCTGCCAACCTCCTGTATTTATTCAATTTTTTTTGTTTGTTTTTGAGACAGGATCTCACTATCACCCAGGCCAGACTGTAGTGGCGTGATCAGAGCTCACTGCAACCTCGACCTGCTGGGCTCAAGTGATTTTCCTACCTCTGCCTCCCAAGTATCTGGGACTACAGGCATACAGGCATGCCACCACACCTGGCTGGTTCTTTTCTTTTTTTCTGTAAAGACGGGTGTCTCACTATGTTGCCCAGGCTGGTCTTGAACTTCTGAGCTAAAGCGATCCTCCTGCCTCAGCCTCCAAAAATGCTGGGATTATGTGCATGAGCTACTGCAC
>NW_012115311.1:1040782-1051170 GCF_000951035.1 Colobus angolensis palliatus | reverse complement strand
GCCTCCCAAAGTGCTGGGATTACAGGCTTGAGCCACCACGCCCAGCCTCTTTTTTTAATTGTAAACTCACTAGCCTAGTTTAAGCCATCTTCACTTCAAGCCTAGAATACTACTGCACTCCCAACTTTTGCTATTCTAGCTCATCCTTCACAGAACCAACAGAATAATCTTCCATGGTAAACCTCTGCAAATTTCCCTCCTCCACTAATCTCAATATTTCAAATCTATTAGCATTTAAGACTTTCATCTCATTTCTCAAAACAGACTACTTATCTCTCTTTTAATTGGTTATTTCTACGTTGAAAACATTACATTCTTTTTTGTTTGTTTGTTTTTTGAGAGAAAGTCTCACTCTGTTGCCCAGGCTGGAGTGCAGTGGCATAATCTCAGCTCACTGCAACCTCAGCCTCCCGGGTTCAAGCAATTCTCCTGCCCCAGCCTCCCAAGTAGCTGGGACTACAGGCATGCACCATCATGTTTGGCTAATTTTTGTATTTTTAGTAGAGACAGGGTTTCACCATGTTGGCCAGGCTGTTCTCAAACTCCTGACCTCTGAAAACATTACATTCTAATTAAAGCAAACTTAGAAAATATTTTTTTAAAAGAAGGATGACATAAATGGGAATCATATATCCCCATTAACTGGTAAAATTCATCAGGGAGCATATGGTCTGGTGCTTTTTTTTTTTTTTTGAAGATTATTAATTATTAATTCAATTTAATTAATAGATACAGGCCTATTCAGAGGATCTATTTTGCATATAAGTTTTGGTAATTGGTGCCTCAAAGAATTAGTCCATTTCATCTAAGTTATCAAGTTTGTGTGCATAGAGTTGTTTAGAATACTCCTTTATTGTCTTTTTAATGTCCATGGGTAGTAGTGATAACCTCTCTTTTATTTCTAATAAAATATTAGTAATTTGTTTCTTTTTTTATGGTTAGCTCGCATGAGGTTTATCAATTTGATTGAACTTTACAAAGAACAAACTTTGGTTTTGTAGACATGCTCTTGATTTCCTATTTTTAATTTCATTGATTTCTGCTCTAATTTTCTTCTATTCTTCTGCTTGTTTTAGGGTTCTATTGTTTCTCTAGTTCCTAAGTTAGAAGTTTAAATGATTGATTTTAGGTCTTTCCTTTTTTTCTAGCACATTCATTCGATGCTTTAAATTTCCCTTTAAGGACTGCTTTCACTATATCCCACGAGTCTTCAGTTGTATTTTCATTTTTGTTTGATCCAGAACATTTTAAAATTTCTTGAGACTTCTTTTTTTACCCATGTGTTATTTAGAAGTTCCCAAATATTTGGGAATTTTCAGCTTTCTGTTAGGATTTCTAATGTAATTCCATTGTGATCTGAAAGCATGCTTTATATGATTTCTATTCTTTGAAATTTGTTAAGGTGTGTTTCATAGCCCAGAATGTGGCATATTTTGATAAATGTCCAATGTGAATTTGAGAAGAATGTGTATTCTGCTGTTGTTAGATGAAGTACTTTAAAGTGACAATTAGATCCAGTTAACTGATGGTGCTATTCAATTTAACTAGGTTCTTATAATTTTCTGTCTGCTGGATCTGTCAGTTACTGATAGAGGGTATTGAAGTGCATTTTATGAGAGTCCATTTGCTCTCCTCTCTTAGCATATCAATTATGCCTCATTTTAAAGTTTCTTTTTTTTTTTTTGAGAGAAGTCTCACTCTTGTCCCCCAGGTTTGAGTGCCATGGCTTTATCTCGGCTCACTGCAACCTCCGCCTCCTGGGTTCAAATGATTCTCCTGCCTCTACCTCCCAGGTAGCTGGGATTAAGGCACCTGCCACCACGCCCGGCTAATTTTTGTATTTTTTAGTAGAGATGGGGTTTCACCATGTTGGCCAGGCTGGTCTCGAACTCCTGACCTCAGATGATCCACCCGCCTCGGCCTCCCAAAATGCTGGGATTACAGGGGTGAGCCACTGCGCCCGGTCTTAAAATTTCTTTAGTGGTTACCTAGAGTTTTCAATCTAAATCAACAAATCTAAATCCTTTTTCAAATATGTATACCACTTCACAATTCCTCCCATCTCTTAGAACATTGTTGCCATTGATTTAACTTATCCATACATTAAAACCACCCATTACATTGTTGCAATTATTACTGTGAACATTTGTCTGCTATATCAATTAAGAATAATAAAAATAAAATAGTTTACCAGGTGCACTGGTCCCCACCAGTAGTCCCAGTTACTTGGGAAGCTGAGGCAGAAGGATTGCTTCAGCCCAGGAGATCAACAACAATGTGGGCAACAGAGTGAAAGTCCTACTCAGCTACTCAGGAGGCTGAGGCAGGAGAATCGTTTGACCCTGGGAGGCAGAGGTTGCAGTGAGCCAAGATCACGCCGCTGTATTCTAGCCTGGGTAACAGAGTGAGACTCTGTCTCAAAAATAAAATAAAATAAAAAGGAACAAAATAATGGCATTTGCAGTAACCTCGATGGAGCTAGAGTCCACTATTCTAAGTGAAGTAACTCAGGAATGGAAAATCAAATACTGTACCATGTGTTCTCACTTATAAGTGGGAGCTAAGCTATGAGGATGCAAAGTCATAAGAATGATTTAATGGACTTTGGAGATTGAGTGGGGAAGGGTAGGAGGGTGATGAGCGATAACAGACTACACATTGGGTACAGTGCACTGCTTAGGTGATGGGTGCACCAAAATCTTATTTCTGGTGTGCCGTCTTATTTCTGGGTTCTCTATTCTGTTCCATTGGCCTGTCTGTTCTTATACCAGTACCATGCTGCTTTGGTTACTGTAGCCTTGTAGTATAGTTTGAAATCAGGTAGCATAATGCTCCAGCTTTGTTCTTTTTGCTTAGGATTGACATGGTTATTCAGACTTTTTTTTTTTTTTTGGTTCCATATGAATTTTAAAATATTTTTTTCTAATTCTGTGAAGAATGTCAATGGTAGTTTAATGGGAATAGCATTGAATCTATAAATTACTTTGAGCAGTGTGGCCATTTTCATATTGATTCTTTCTATCCATGAGCATGGAATTTTTCTCCATTTGTTTTTATCCCCTCTGATTTATCTGAGCAGTGGTTTGTAGTTCTCCTCGAAGAGGTTCTTCACTTCTTTGTTAGCTGTATTCCTAGGTATTTTATTCTTTTTGTAGCAATTGCGAATGGGAGTTCATTCATGATTTGGCTCTCTGCTTGCCTATTGTTGGCATATAGGAATGCTAGTGATTTTTGCACATTAATTGTATATCCTGAGACTTTGTTGAAGTTGTTTATCAGCTTAAGAAGCTTTTGGGCTGAGACTATGGGGTTTTCTAGATAAAAGATCATGTCATCTGCAAACAAAGATAATTTGACTTCCTTTCTTCCTATTTGAATACGCTTTATTTATTCCTCTTGCATGATTGCCCTGGCCATGACTTCTAATACTATATTGGATAGGAGTGGTGAGAGAGGGCATCCTTGTCTTGTGCTGGTTTTCAAAGGGAATGCTTCCAGCCTCTAAAGTCTTTTAAAATAAACTTCCACTCCAGCTCTGAAACTTGCCTCAGTCTCTTTTTCTGCCTTATACCCCTCAGTTGAATTCTTTTTTCTGAGGAGGCAAGACTGAGGTTGCTGTAGCCGTATAGGGATTTGCTGCTGATAACTCAGATATCAACCAGTAACATTATCATTAGCTAAAATAGTCCACCTATTTCCCATGAGTATTCTTGTATTATTTACAACAGCCCCAATGCCTGCCACTTAGACAACAGAATATTTTTGAGCCTCATTCCACTTTGGTGCCTGTGCTTTGAGAATGCAGTATTTGAGGTCACATTTACCATCCAAAAATTTCCACAAATTTGAGGGACCACATACGCTCTATAGGTGTTTGGATTGTGCCTTAGCACTGAGGATTGTAGGTCACTGCTTCAGAGCTACCTAAGATTCCATTTGTAAAAACATAGACATGAGCCTTTATTGGGTTAGAGTACATGATTGTTCCCACCTTTGCATTTGGGAGTCAGTTTTCATGTTTGGTCTGGTTTCTTCTATCCATTTGATGAGTGCCAGGTTATCTTTTAAGGCAGCTTCCCATCCTTTTCCCTTGTCTTGGAATAGCATTCCTTTTATGTGGCCTAGTTTTCACATGGAATTTTTCTCTACATTCCTACATTACATTAGCTATAAACTCAGCTTGCCCCAATATACCTAGTGTAGCTTCAATTTTTCCAATGAGGTTGCATGTTAGTCTTTTGGGTGGCCAATTTTGATATATCCAGGAAGGCTGTTGCCATAATATACTAATGGCATTAGGGCAATTTGGATAAATGAAGTTAATCCAGAACTGTTGGGTGTCCCAAACAATTGTTAGGTGGGTGGAGGCCTACCAAAGGGCTGGGATCACAAGTTTGTTGTTGTTGTTGTTGTTGTTTTAGACAGAGTCTTCCCCAGGCTGGAGTGCAGTGGCATGATCTTGGTTCACTGCAAACTCCGCCTCCCAAGCTCAAACAATTCTCTTGCCTCTGCCTCAGGAGGAGCTGGGTCTATAGGAGTGCACCACGACGCCCAGCTAAATTTTTTGTATTCTTTTAGTAGAGAAGGTGTTTCACCATGTTGGCCAGAGTGGCCTGGAACCCCTGACCTATAGTGATCCACCCTCCTTGGCCTCCCAAAGTGCTGGGATTACAATCAGGAGCCACCGCGCCTGGCCATCCAGCCATGTGTTTCTTATATAGGGTTCGTGTCAATGTAAAGACTAAACTCAGTTGTATCTATGTGCAGATGGGCAGACAGCATGACAAAATTTATTATTTTCATGATGTAATGAAAACTGTTCTTGACCTTTTAGTGTGTAAGTACATTAAAGCATAACTATAATTATTGTAAAAGGAGATACTGTTATGGGGATCAGGACATCTGGACTTTCTGTCGTTGTAGGAGTTTGTCCTTACAGGCATTACCAATCTGCTTTCTTAATTGTAAACATTTCAGGACCATGGATTGTCACTGGCAAGGAATGTGCCTTGCTAGTTTTAAGACGGGGCTGACTTTTAAATAGTGTCGCTGGCTTTCCTAGGCTCCTGCTTCCCTAGGCTCCTGCCTCCCTAATAGGAGGACTGCTTGAGGCCAGGAGTTTGAGGCCACCCTGGGCAAAATATCGATACCTTGTCACTACAAAAAAAAAAAAAAAAATTAGCCAGATGTGGCAGTGTGTGCTTGTGGTCCTGGCTACTGGAAGGCTGAGGCAGGAGGATTGCTTGACCCCAGGTGTTGGAGACTGTAGTGAGCTAAGATCATGCCACTGCACTTCAGCCTCGGTGACAGAATGAGACCCTGTTTCTTTCCCTCTTTTTTTGGCTTCATATTTTGTAATATTTTATTTGAGCATTGAAAAATTCTAGAAGTTACATAAATATAAGTAACTCATTTTACAGATTAAAAATTTGAGATTGAAATATTAGGCAACTTGCTGGCAAGTTTTTGAGGTCAAAAAGCTGGCAAGATACAGAATAGAGACTGAACATATGACTCAAGATTTTCTGCATGTTTTACATTGGTGGGCTCAAATTTATTCAAATGACAGAGCCTCTGACTGATGTGGTATTCCTTGAGAAACATCTACTTAATTCACAAGACTACATTATATGTACACAGTATGAGAATCATGAGAACACATGTCCATGTCAAAAACATATGTCCACGTCAAAAACTGTCTGCTAAAAGAAATATGAACCATTTATAAGTTTTCCATGAATATTCATATAGCAACTAATAAGCAATTTACTACAAGCCTATAAGACAGATACTAGTATTACCCTCATTTTGAAGATAAGAAAATGGCATAGAGAAGTTAAGTCACTGGCCCAGGGTCACACAGCAAGAAGTGAAGATGAGCCTCCAACTCAGGCTGTCTGACTCTAGAACCCATGATCTTTAAGCATTATTCCATCATTTTGTCATCAATGAGGAGGAACAAAAACATTTACACATTAGTTTATATGTGTGTTTGTGTGTGTAAGACCCTATTTCTAAAAAAAAAACAAAACAAAACAAGAATTTGTTGAAAGGATGCCACATGCAAAATTGATTAGAAGGACAAACAACCAGCTCAAAAAATGTGAAAGAACAAATATTTCTCTGGCAGCCAGAACTAAAGCAAAACTGAAGTCAGAGCAAATATCAATAAGTCTGATAACACATTTCTAGGAGTGATGGGTGAAATGGCACCATTATATATTGCTGGTGGTAGCATACATGGGCATAACTTCTCCAGAAGGCACTTTTGTAATACCTTGTCAAAATTCCAAGTGCCAAATGTACACACCTTTTGAGAAGTTGCTTCTAAAAATATTTTGGCATAGATGTGAAATAATATAAGTGCAAGAGTATTCACAACAGCACTGTTTGTAATGGCAAAAGATTATAAGTCACTTAAGTGTCCACCAATGGAAACTTAGTGGATTATGATACATTTGTACAATGTCTACTCTGAAGATAAAAACAAAAAGAGTGAACAGGTCCTTGATGCACTGATATGGCACATGCTACATAGCATTAGAAGCAGTTTATATATGTAAAATATTTATGTTTTTATATATGTACAAAAATACACATATGTAAAAGAAAAATAAAATTATAAGCCCTCAAATGACTAAATGGACAAGAAGACACCAGAGAAACCTTAAAAATGACTTCCTGGCCATGACAGGAAAGGAGGTCAGACAGGCCTCATGACATCCCCTCCCTTTTGGAATTTAGACACAACTGACTAGAAATAATGTTACAATAGAGATCAAAAGACTGACAGCACAAACTCTGTGGCAATAAAATACCAAATTATAAACAGGACCTAAAGCCTTGCAAGGCAAGGGTTAGGTCACACCTGCAGGCTATCTGTCCTGCTAAGCAGGTCATTTTGACCCAGTGTATTGAGGCTTGCACTCACAACCGGACTCTGACACAGCATCCTTATCCTAATTTCAACATTCCTTTCTGCTAACTCCAAGTTTTTAGACAAAGCTTTGTTCCTTTAACCAATTGCAAATTTAAAAAACCTCTGAACCCACTATGACCTGTAGGCCCCTGCTTCAAGATATCCCATGTTTTTGGGCTAAACTAGTGTATAACCTCCATGTATTGATTTGTGGTTTTGGCTATAACTTTTGCTTCCCTAAAATGTATACAACAAAGTTACATTCTCGAACTCCTGATCTCAAGTGATCTGCCTCCCTAGGCCTCCCATGGTGCTGGGAGTATAGGCTTGAGCCACCACTCATGGCCATAGACAAAGTTACATTCTGACTGCCTCAGGACCACTTACTCAAGGCTTCTTGGGTTTGTGTTTTCCCTGGGCCTCCATCACTCATACTGGCTCAGAATAAACCTCTAAAATATTTCACAGGGCCCGGCATGGTGGCTCAAGCCTATACTCCCAGCACTTTGGGAGGCCAAGGTGGGAGAATTGCTTGAGCCCAGGAATTTGAGACCAGCCTAAGCAACATAGTGAGACTCCATCTCTTAAAATATATATATATATATATATATATATATATATACATTAATATACACACACACACACACACAAGCCGGGCATGGTGGTTCACGCCTGTAATCCCAGCACTTTGGGAGGCCAAGGTGGGTGGATCACGAGGTCAGAGTTTAAGACCAGCCTGGCCAATATGGTGAAACCCTGTCTCTACTAAAAATACAAAAATTAGCCGGGTGTGGTGGCACGCGCCTGTAGTCCCAGCTACTCGGGAGGCCGAGGCGGGAGAATTGCTTGAACCCAGGAGGCAGAGGCTGCAGTGAGCCAAGATCGCACCACTGTACTCTAGCCTGGGTGGCAGAGTGAGACTCTGTCTAAAACAAATAAAAATAAAAAATAAAAATTAGGCTGGTATGGTGGTGTGTGTCTGTAGTCCCAGCTACTCAGGGTGGAAGGGTCATGTGAGCCCAGGAGTCTGACAGTCTGAGGCTGCAGTGAGCCATGATCATGCCACTGCACTCCAGCCTGGGTAACAGAGTGAGATTCTGACTCTCAGAAATAAAATACAATATTTTACAGTTTGTTTGTTTGATTTTAGGTCTGGCTCTATACCCCAGGCTGATCCCTGGCTTCAGCCCAAATCTGAAGGTCTCAAACCAGGGTTGCTGATGGTGTAACTCTCAGCCTGAGACTGAAAGCCTGAGAAGGCAGGGGGCTGCCTGCATCAGTCCTGCAGTCCAAAGAGCCTGGAGTTCTGATGTCCAAGGATCAGAGCAGAGCATCCCAGCTTTAGGAGAGAGACGAAATTACCCTTTTTCTGCCTTTTTTGTTCCATCTGGCCCCCAGCTAATTGGACTGTGCCCACCCACATTGAGGGGAGATCTTCCAATTCAATCAGATTTACCTGCCAATCTCCTCTGGAAACACCCAGAAATAATGCTTTACCGGTACTCTAGGTATTCCTTAATTCAATTAAGCTGACACCTAATATTAACTATCACAAGGTGTTAAGAAACCGGGGGGCCAGGAGTAGTGGCTCACACCTGTAATCGCAGCACTTTAGGAGGCCGAGGCAGGTGGATCACGAGGTCAGGAGTTCGAGACCAATCTGGCCAGAAACCCCGTCTCTACTAAAAATACAAAAATTAGCTGGGTGTGGTGGTGCATACCTGTAGTCCCAGCTACTAGGGGGGCTAAGGCAGGAGGATCGCTTGAAACTGAGAGGCAGAGGGTGTAGTGAGCTGAGATGGTGCCACTGCACTCTAGCCTGGGCAACAGAGTGAGACTCTGTCTCCAAAAAAAGAAAAAAAAGAAGATTCTTGTTAATACACTTATACTGCGGCTCCAGATCATGGATGTTGCTACTGCTGCTACCACCAGAATGAATTCTAAATACCTTGCTTCTTTGTGTCACTTGTTGAGATTCAAAATCCTGGAAAAGCCCACACATGTTCACAACTCACTTCCACAGCCTCCCTGCCAGGAGTGCCTGCTTTTCCTTCCGCAGGTCATCCCTGGTCACAAGGAGACACACCCAATATAAGGTTGTCCAATCATACAAAAGGATTTCAGATGCTACACGATCCACATAACAACACATTCTGTGGGAACATCTTTTTATATAAATACACACAGATCCATCTCATTCTTTTTAATGGCAGCATAAGATTCTGTAGTATAAATGTTTGTTTACTAGATATTTGTTTATATGAAAGAACGTTTTGCTTTGATAGATAAAGCTTTATTGTCTTTGAGTATTTTCTTACTATACATAAAAATAATCCTAATCGGCCGGGGGCAGTGGCTCACGCCTGTAATCCCAGCACTTTGGGAGACTGAGGTGGGTGAATCATGAGGTCAGGGGTTCAAGACCAGTCTGGCCAACATGGTGAAACCCCCTTCTACTAAAAAAAAATACAAAAAATTAGCTGGGCATAGTGGCGAGCGCCTATAATCCCAGCTACTTGGGAGCCTGAGGCAGGAGAATCGCTTGAATCTTGGAGGCAGAAGTTGTAGTGAGCAGAAATCGCGCCACTGCACTCTAGCCTGGGTGACAGGCGAGAGTCCATCTCAAAATAAATAAATAAAATGAAATAAAAAATAATCCTAATCAAGGCTAAAATTTAAAAGTATATTATAACTTGTTACCCCAAGAAGAATTTATTTATTTCTAAATTACAAGACCTCTTCATTCTCTTGAAATTAAACCCATCTTTCCTCAAGTACAGCATTAAAAAATAAGTTTAAAACTGTTATATAGGCTGGGTGCAGTGACTCATGCCTGCAGGCTGAGATAGGAGAATCGCTTGAGTCCGTGAGGTGGATGTTGCAGTGAGCGGAGATTGTGCCACTGCAGTCCAGCCTGGACAACAGTGCTAGACTTTGTATCAAAAAAAAAAAAAAAAAACTCTTCTTTACCTTTCACTTGTCTGCATGCCTCATTCTTCCTGGATGCAGGACAAGAACTTGGGCAAAGGCACCATGGCCACAGAGGTTTCCAGCCAAAAAAGTTGACAACCCAGAGATCCCATAGCAGTGGTATCCTAAATCCTAGACTCCATCTCCTTTTTCAACTTAGAAAATCATTTTTCCCTTTCTAATCTGAGCAATGTGCAACAAATTTGGAAGCATAAAATAAAGAACTCTATTACTGGTGATATTCAAGCAGAATGTGAATGGCCATTTGTCAAAAATGCCATGTAATGGGCAAAACTTATTGGGGTAATTTCCACTTCTATCACTCTGGGTGTCGGCAAGTAGAGCCAGACAATAACCTGAAATAAAATATGGAGAACAATTCAATTTACTTTGATGACTAACTGCAACTTAGTGATGAAGTAAAATAAACATGAAAATCCCATTTTTGCCAGGCACAGTGGCTCAAGCCTGTAATTCCAACACTTTGGGAGGCTGAGGC
>NW_012115311.1:1033815-1039042 GCF_000951035.1 Colobus angolensis palliatus | reverse complement strand
ATTTTTATTTTTGTTCTTTGGACATAGTTGGTGGTCTGGTAAAGCCTACAGATCCCATCTTGAATAATTATTCAAATGCCTAAAATAAAATGTGTAGGAATACACAAAAAAAAATGAAATTAGCAAAATAATTTCATTCACAATAGTCTCAAAAAGAAGAAAATACTTGGGAATAAAAGAAGTATAAAATTCATACTCTTGGCTGCACATGGTGGTTCACGCCTGTAATCCCAGCAATTTGGGAGGCCAACTGGGAGGATTGATTGAGCCCAGGTGCTTGAGGCCAGCCTGGGCAACATAGTGGGACCTTATCTCTACCAAAAAGACAAACAAAAAATTAGACAGGTGTAGTGGTGTGCACCTGTAGTCCCAGCTACTCAGGAGGCTGAGGCAGGAGGATTGCTTAAGCCCAGGAGGTTAATGCTGCAGAGAGCCACGATCATGCCACTGCACTCCAGCCTAGGTGACAGAGTGAGACCCTGTCTCAAATAAATGAATAAATAAGTAAATAAATAAAATTAGTGCCCTGAAAATTACAAATTATTGTTGAAAGAAATTAAAGAATACCTAAATTAATGAAGAACAGACGACATTCACGGATTGGAAGACAATGTTGTTAAAATGGAAATATTCCCCAAATCGATCTACATTCAAAACAATCATGAACAAAATCCTACCTGATCCTAAAATTCATATGGAAATGCAAGGGATGAAGAATAAGTCAAAATAATCCTGAAATAGAAGTACAAATTTAGAGAAGTTGCACTTCCTGATTTCAAACTTCTACAAAGTTACAGTAATCAAGACATTGTGGTGCTTGGGATAAGAGTAGACACATAAATTAGTGGAATAGAATTGAGACTCCAGAAATAAACTTTTATTTTTATGGTCAATTGAATTTTAACAAGGGTTCCAAGACCGTTCAATGGGGGAGAGAATAGTTTTTTCAACAAATGGTCCTGGAACAACTAGATATCCACATGCAAAAGAAATGAAGTTTGACTCCTTCATAAAGCCATACACGGAAATTAACTCAAAATTAATCATAGACCTAAATGTAAGAGGTAAAACTAGAAAACGCAGGGAAGAAGATGTAGGAGAAAATCTCCATGACGTATGTTAGGGAAAGACATGACAATGAGCTGTGTTGTATCCCCTACCTGTAATCCCAGCGCACTGGGAGGCCAAAGCAGGATGATTGCTTGATTGCTTGATGCCAGGAATTTGAGACTAGCCTGAGCTACATGGTAAGAGCTTGTCTCTACATTTTTTTTTTTTTTAAATTAGCCTGGTGTGGTGGTGCATGATTGTAGACCTAGCTACTTGGGAGGCTGAGGCAGGAGGATCACATTAGCCCAGGACTCTGAAGTTACAGTGATCTATGATTGTGCCACTGCACTCTAGCCTGGGTGGCAGAGCAAGACACTATCTCATAAAAAAGAAAAAAAAATTAAAGTTAATAAAGGAGAGGCATGACACTGAAAGTACAAACAATGAAAGCAAAATATATTGGACTTCATCAAAATAAAAAACGTGCTTCAAAGAACACAATAAAGAAAGTGACAATTCACAGTGTTTTAGTCTGCTGGGCCTGCCATAAGAAAATGTCACAGACTGGATGGCCTAAATAACAGAAAGTGATTTCCTCACAGTTCTGGAAGCTGGAAGACCAAGACAAAGACAGCAGCAGGTGCGGCCTCCTCTGAGGTCTTTCTCCTTGGCTTGCAGATGGCCACCTTCGCTCTGTGTCCTCACACGGCCTTTCCCTGTGCCAGTGCATTCCTGGTGTTTCTTGTGCGTCCTAATGTCCTCTTCTTCTTTTTTTTTTTGAAACGGAGTCTCGCTCTTTCGCCCAGGCTGGAGTGCAGTGGCGCGCTGCTTACTGCAACCTCTTCCCTGTCAGTTGAAGCAATTCTCCTGCCCCAGCCTTCTGAGTAGCTGGGATTACAGGCACCCACCATCACACCCAGCTAATTTTTGTGTTTTTAGCAGAGATGGTGTTTCACGTTGGTCTTGAACTCCTGACCTCAGGTGATCCACCCGCCTCCCAAAGTGCTGGGATTACAGGCGTGAGCCACCATGACTGGCCTCCTCTTCTTATAAGGACACCCTACTGGCTTCATTTTCATTTAATTGCCTCCTTAAAGGTATCTCCTACTACAGGCACATTTGTACTGGGGGTTAAGGTTTCCTTCATTTCCACCAAATGAAGATGTGTAAATTAAATATGGTGTATACATGCAATGGAATATTAGACCATACAAAGGAATGAAATATTGATACATGCCAAAGCATAGATGAAACTTGAAAACAATTCATGCTAAGTAAAAGAAGGCAGATACAAAAGATCATATATTGTATGATACTCTATAATTCAACTTAAATAAAATGCCTGTAGAGACAAAGAGTAGATTGGTGGTTGCCTCAGTCTGAGGGAGAGGGATGAAGCTGAGGAGAAATGGGAGGTGACTGCTAATGTGCACAGGGTTTCTTTGAGAGTGATGAAAAGAATGTTTAATTGTCGTGATGGTTGTACAACTCTGTGAATATACAAAATATTGAACTATGTACTTTAAATGGGGAATTATATGATATGTCAACTGTATCTCAATAAAGCTATTAAAAATACATAGGATTACAAACAAATCCAATTATTTTAAAATACAGTTTTCAAAAAAAAAAATTTCTTTTTTTTTTTTTTGAGATGGAGTCTCACTCTGTTGCCCAGGCTGGAGTGCAATGGCGTGATCTCGGCTCACTGCAACCTCTGCCTCCAAGCAATTCTCCTGCCTCAGCCTACTGAGTAGCTGGGATTATAGGTGCCCACCACCAGGCCCGGCTAATTTTTTTTGTATTTTTTTTTAGTAGACATGGGGTTTCACCATGTTGGCCAGGCTGTTCTCAAACTCCTGACCTCAGGTAATCTGCCTGCCTCAGCTTCCCAAAGTGCTGGGATTATAGACATGAGCCACCACGCCCAGCCTAAAATATTTTAAAAGCATAAGATAGTGTTGAGCTGGGTGTGGTGGCTCACGCCTGTAATCCCAGCACTTTGGGAGGCTGAGGCAGGTGGATCACCTGAGGTCAAGAGTTTGAGACCAGACTGCCCAACATAGTGAAACCTCGTCTCTACTAAAAATACAAAAAATTAGCTGGACGTGGTGGCAGGCGCTTGTAATCCCAGCTACTAGGGAGGCTGAGCCAGGAGAATCATTTGAACCTGGGAGGTGGAGGTTGCAATGAGCCAAGATTGCACCATTGCACTCCAGCCTGGGCAACAAGAGCGAAACTCCATCTCAAAAAAAAAAAAAAAAGATAGTATTACATGTGCTTCTTTATACATAAGAAGATCTAGATCTAGCAGTAGGTCTTATCAATAACTACCATATTTCAGAGAACTAATGAATATAAATGATAATTTGAGATATTTGCAACAACTGCAGCATGATATAAAATATTCACAATTTCTTTCTTTCTTTCTTTTTTTTAGGTGGAGTCATACTCTTACCCAGGCTGGAGTGCAGTGGCACAATCTTGGCTCACTGTAGCCTCCGCCTCCGCCTCCCAGGTTCAAGAAATTCTCCTATCTCAGCTTCCCAAGTGGGTGCCTGTAGCACCCATCACCACACCCAGCTAATTTTTGTATTTTTAGTGGAGATGGGGTTTCACCATGTTGGCCAGGTTGGTCTTGACTCCTGACTTCAAATGATCCATCTGCCTCAGCCTCCCAAAGTGCTAGGATTACAGGTGTGAGCCACTGCGCCCAGACTTGAAATATTTATAATTTCTATCATTAGTAAAGTTACAGGTAGTGCTAATATTATTGTGGCATATTGCTTACATTCATAAAAAGGAAATATTAAGTTTTAGTTATAGATTAGTGAAAATAAATACATATTTTTTTCTCAACAAAGTTCATGAGTCCTTTGAATTCTACCTACATACTTGGGTGTGTGTGTGGGGGGTCTTCACACTCCAAGTAATAAATCCTGAATTAAAGAAGAAACCAGTTAGAAGGTTATTATAGAAGCCCAAGCCAGCATATATGTGGGCTAGCGTGAAGACAGCAGGGATGGAGAAAGGTGGGGAGCGTGTAGTTGTATTGTGGGAGCCAAGTAAGTAGAGTTTAGTGATGGAATGGATGTGGACAGTGAGGCAGATGGAGGGAAAGATGATGCCTGGGCTCCTGCCATGTACCTGAGTGGATGGGAAGCATGGAAAGAGAAGCAGCTTCTGGGAAGTGAGACTAGGTGAGGAAAAAGAGATCTGTTTGGAATATGTTTAGCACAGGCAGAGCTGTGGAACAGGATAACTGAATCTGTGGTTCTGGAGCTCAGAAGAAAAGATGAACTAGAGATACAGACTTGGGAGTCATCAACATCAACCATGCTTGAAGGCAGTGGCACAGAGAGAAGGAGAAATACAGAGAAAGAAGATGGCCAAAGCGGGAGCTAGAGGGTCAGAAATGTTTGAGGGAAGAGAAGATTGACTAGAAGGCAGAATAGATGTTGGAGATGGAGCAGAATCAGAGAAGGAGGAGAGCCAGGAGAGTTGATTCCTAGCACCAGACAGATGCAGGGCTCACCTACAAAATTATACAATCTTTTCATACACGTAGTTTGTAACATACTGTGCTTTGGGATCATGTGATGTATACTTTTATAATGTGTGCTGTTATACTTACCAAGCTTAAAACTAAAATTTAAAAATAGGCCAGGCACGGTGGCTCACACCTGTAATTCCAGCACTTTGGAAGGCTGAGGAGGGCAGATTACTTGAGCTAGGGAATTGGAGACCAGCCTGGGCAACATGGCGAAACTCCATGTACCAAAAATACAAAAATATTAGCCAGGTGTGGTGGTGTGCACCTGTGGTCTCAGGTTCTCAGGAGGCTGAGGTGGAAGGATCGCTTGAGCTCAGGAGGTGGAGGTTGAAGTGAGCTGAGATCGCCTCACTGTACTCCAGTGACATGACAGAGTGAGACTCTGTCTCAATTATAAAAAAACAAAAAATTGCACTCTATTCCTGATTCCAAGAAGCTATTTTCTCTTATTTCGTCTCTGACTTTTAAAAAACACAAAAAACGGCCGGGCGCGGTGGCTCAAGCCTGTAATCCCAGCACTTTGGGAGGCCGAGACGGGCGGATTACGCGTGGTCAGGAGATCGAGACCATCCTGGCTAACACGGTGAAACCCCGTCTCTACTAAAAATACAAAAAACTAGCCGG
>NW_012115311.1:1030841-1032040 GCF_000951035.1 Colobus angolensis palliatus | reverse complement strand
CTAAAAATACAAAAAGTTGCCCACGTGGTGGTGTGCATCTGTAATCCCAGCAACTTGGAAGGCTGAGGCAGGAGAATCACTTGAATACAGGAGGCGGAGGTTGCAGTGAGCTGAGGTCGCGACACTGTACTCCATGCTAGACAACAACGGCAAAACTCCGTCTCAAAAAAAAAAAAAGTTGTCTTTAAGTTTTTAATTTTAAGTTAAAAACGTTTAAGTGTAAATTAAAACTTTTAAGTTTAAACTAAACTGAACTGGGACTACAGGTGCACACCACACATCTGGCTAATTTTTGTATTTTTAGTTGAGACAGGGTTTTGCCATGTTGGTCAGGCTGGTCTCGAACTCCTGACCTCAAGTGATCCACCTGCCTCAGCCTCCCAAAGTGCTGGAATTACAGGCGTGAGCCACTACACCTGCCCCTACTTTTTGTTTTTTGAGAAAGGGTCTCACTCTGTCACCCAGGCTGGAGTGCAGTGGCATGATCACGGCTCTCACTGCAGCGTTGACCTTCTAGGCTTAAGTGATCCTCCCACCTCAGCCTCCCGAGTAGCTGGGACCACAGGCACATGCCACCATACTTGGTTAATTTTCCTATTTTTTGTAGAGGCAGGGTTTTACCAAGTTGCCCAGGTTGGTCTCAAACTCCTAGGTTCAAAACATTCACCCGCCTCGGCCTCCCAAACTGCTGGGATTACAGGCATGAGCCACTGCACCCAGTACCTTTAAGTTTATGGGAGATTAGTAGAAATGAAATATTGAATGGAGTCACATACTTGACAGAATTATCCAAAATGTTTTCTGAAAGCTGTTTTGAAGCTTTCACAAACCGAAAAAAAACGGCACTATATGTATATATTGAGTAAAGCACAATCTACCTGAAATTAGTACAAGAAATGGGCAAGAAACTAAGTTTTGAATAAACTATTGTGGCTAATGGTCTGAACTTCAACAAAGGGGGAAATAAGTAGATTACATTCACACAGCACTGCAAAGATGATTCAGGCACAGAAAATACTGGAATGTTGCTAGATAGTCTAGTTAGCTCTAAGAAATTTCCAGTTTTTGGCCGGGCGTGGTGGCTCACACCCGTAATCCCAGCACTTTGGGAGGCCAAGGCAGGCAGATTATGAGGTCAGGAGTTCCAGACCAGGCTGGCCAACATAGTGAAACACCATCTCTACTAAAAATACAAAAAT
>NW_012115311.1:1009642-1029853 GCF_000951035.1 Colobus angolensis palliatus | reverse complement strand
GAAACTCCGTCTCAAAAAAAAAAAAAAAACATTAACCGAGCATGGTGGTGCATGCCTGTGGGCCAGCTACACGGAAGGCTGGGTTGGAAGGATCACTTGGACCCAGGCGATCGAGGCTGCAGTGAGCTATGATCATGCCACTGCACTCTGGCCTGGGTGACAGAGAGAGACTCTGTATCTAAAAAAAGAAAAGAATTATAGGGTCTCTATGACATACAACCAACCTATGTGCTAACCAATGCGTAAAGTGAGAGAAAACACTGTCCCAAGATATAGTCTCTGTGTTATATATACATATATATATATACACACACATATATATTTCTCTGTATATAAAGCCCTGTGAACATTGAGACTCTGGATTAGGCTGTGTTTGAAGTGAATGCCATTCCTGGATTTTCTCATTATGATAGGCAAAAAGATCCTATTTTGTTTTAAGATTATCTAAATTAAGGTTCTGTTGCTTGTAATTGAGATTCCTGACTCCTTTCCTTTAAGGCATATTCGTTTTAGAAGAATATTTTGGCCCCACTTACATAAATCTGATTTGGCTAGTTTTCCAAGAATTAAGAATTAGTTTTCCCCAAAAGAATATTCCTGATTGAGACATAGCAGTTCCAAGCAGCAATTTTAGCTTTGGAGGTAAGAATGTAAAAGCTTGACTCTATTGGAGAAAGGTGGCTCTGTACTGACTAGGGTTTTTTTTTTTGTTGTTGTTGTTTATGAGACAGGGTCTTGCTATGAAACCCAAGCTGGAGTGCAGTAGCATGATCACAGCTCACTGTAGCCTTGACCTCTAGGATTCAAGCAATCCTCCCACTGCAGCCTTCCAAGTAGGCATGTGCAACCACATTCAGCTAATTTTTTCCAAATGAATCATAGCCAGTTTATTCCAGTTCTTCAAAATGTATACTCAATATGTTGTTTCTAAAATGTACATCACCCTTTATATAATAGTTCTTTCTTTTCTTTCTTTCTCTCTTTCTTTCAAGTCTTGTTCTTATCACCCAAGCTGGAGTGTAATGGAGTGTAACTGCAACCTCCGCCTCCTGGATTCAAGTAATTCTCCTGCTTCAGCCTCCCAAGTAGCTGAGATTACAGGTGCCCGCCACCACGCTTAGCTAATTTTTGCATTTTTAGTAGAGATGGGGTTTCACCATGTTGGCTGGGCTGGTCTCAAACTCCTGACCTCAGGTGATCCACTCACCTTGGCCTCCCAAAGTGCTAGGATTACAGGTGTGAGCCACTGCAGCCAGCCTATAGTTTTTTCATCTTTTCTTTACAGTTCTTCAGTAGAAGCCAGAATCTTGAGTTGCCCAGTTAGGAGCCTGTGACCTGCTATTCTGATTAAGTTTCTTTTCAATATTCATGGCCAACATCGGACTTCTAAAAGAAAAGCTTTTGGTCTTTTCAATCACTTGCTGATACGGTGAGACTGCACTGTTATCCATGACCTAATTTAGAATCAATCTTGGCATCCAGTCTTACATGTCTAAACAAATTTAGAGTCTACCTTTCAGCTTCTTCTGGAGTCATGTTTAGTTTGTCTGCCAACATGTTAATGCCGATATACTGGTAGCTGTCATAGAAAGTCTCAAATAGGAAGAGACGGGCATTATCAGTGAAATCCTCAAGACAAGCCACCAAGAAGTCATTCACAAACACTGATTCACATTCCCTCAGCTTTATCTGAGCCCCATCAAAGTCAAAGTTAACATATCAGCATTCAATAAATTCTGTAATTGGGTCTTTATATGTTTAAGACTCCTGTTGAATAACTTCGACTAGATCTTTCAGCACCTGCTGAAGCTTTTTCTTTTTTTTCCCTGAGACGGAGTCTCGCTCTGTTGCCCAAGCTGGAGTGCAGTGGCCGGATCTCAGCTCACTGAAAGCTCCGCCTCCCGGGTTCGCGCCATTCTCCTGCCTCAGCCTCCCGAGTAGCTGGGACTACAGGCGCCCGCCACCTAGCCCGGCTAATTTTTTGTATTTTTAGTACAGACAGGGTTTCACCGTGTTAGCCAGGATGGTCTCGATTTCCTGACCTCGTGATCCGCCCGTCTCGGCCTCCGAAAGTGCTGGGATTACAGGCTTGAGCCACCGCGCCCGGCCCTGCTGAAGCTTTTGAGCATCCTTCTTCGTTATAACTGCTGTAGTCAAATAGTGAGGAATGTGTGGACACGTTGTCTGAATTGCATTAAGATACTGTGGTTGGTAAAGGAAGAGATTAATAATATTATTGTGACCTTTGGGGTGACTGAAGGAAACAGAGACCAGTGAAAGAGCCGTGTTCTCTGCTGAAGAGACTGGAGTGGAGAACGCATAGAATTATTATCTATCTGTTGCTGGAACCTTCAATGCACTTGCAAGTGAAGCAAAACACAGCTAATCTTTAAATTAAGAATTCACCAACACTCTAAAAAAATAAAGATACTCTGCTGCTCCTGAGTAATTCCCACATTCATATTGAATTTTGCCTATCTGTAGAGCTAATCTAAATATTCCTGCCTAAAGCCAAGCTGGTCTGCCAGGTAGTCAGACAGTATCCTACCATCCCTGGTTGGCTGCATTAGCCTTGTAGTTTCTGGATCTTCAAATATCTTCACAATTGACTCTGCTTCTGCCTGAGAAATGCTTTAAGTTCACTATAGGGAAAGGTGGCCTCTGAAATCTTAATGCAGACTTGGGATGCAGCCGTGGAAGACCTTACATGGTTAAAAGAGACCAGCCTGGCTGACATGGTGAAACACTGTCCCTACTAAAAATACAAAAATTAGCTGGGTGTAGTGGCAGGCGCCTACAATCCCAGCTACTCAGAAGGTTGAAGCAGGACAATTGCTTGAACCAGGGAGGCGGAGGGTGCAGTGAGCTGAGATTGCACCACTGAGTTCCAGCCTGGGAGACAGAGCAAGACTCTGTCTCAACAAAAATAAAAACAAAAAAATAATAAAGCCTTAGTTGGAATAAGGCTGGGCATGGTGGCTTATACATGTAATCCCAGCACTTTGGGAGGCTGAGGTGGGAGGATAAAACTTGAGGCCAGGAGTGTATTATTTCAACAAAAATTTTTTAAAAATTAGCTGGTAATGGTGGTGTGTGCCTGTAGTCCTAGTTACTCAGGAGGCTAAGGTGGGAGGATGGCTTGAGTCCAGGAGTTCAAGTTTACAGTGAGCTATGATTGTGCCACTGCACTCCAGCCTAGGCAAAATAATGAGACTCTAATATGGTTTGTCTGTGTCCCCACCCAAATCTCGAATTGTAGCTCCCATAATTCCCACATGTCACAGGAGGGACTCAGTGGGAGGTAATTGAATCATGAGGGTGGGTCTATTCTGCGTTGTTCTCCCGACAGTGAATAAGTCTCATCAAATCTGATGGTTTTATATAGGGAGCTCCCCTGCACATGCTCTCTCTTGCCTGCCACCATGTAAGGTGTGACTTTTTTTTTTTTTTTGAGATGGAGTCTCACTCTGTTGCCCAGGCTGGAGTGCAGTGGTACGATCTCAGCTCATTGCAACCTCTGCCTCCTGGGTTCAAGTGATTCTCCTGCCTCAGCCTCCAGAGTAGCTGGGACTATAGGTGCCTGTCATCAAGCCCAGCTAATTTTTGTATTTTTTAGTAGAGACAGGGTTTTGCCACGTTGGCCAGGCTGGTCTCAAACTCCTGCTCTCATGTGATCCCGCCCACTTTGGCCTCCCAAAATGTTGGGATTACAGGTGTGAGCCACCTTGCTTGGCCTTTTGCCTTCCACCATGATTGTGAGGTCTCCTCAGCCACATGAAACTGTGAGTCCATTAAACCTCCTTTTCCTTATAAATTACCCAGTCTCGGGTACGTCTTTATTAGCAGCATGAGAACAGATTAATACAGACCCTGTCTCTATTTAAAAACAAATCAGGTTATTTAGAATAATAAAACGGGTGTTGAAATTTTTAAGCAGGTATGGCAAAAGAGATCCTATTACAAGTGCTCTTACCTTGGGTCTGATGAGCTTCAGAAATGGGAAACATCCTTGAAATTATAATTATGTCCCTTTTGCTTGGGAATGGATCAAAAGCTTTCCTCAGATTCTCAAGAAGATATAAAAATTAAAAAATAAATCCCTGCTCAATTAAAAATGATGAAAAAGAGCTATTACTACTTAATTTCAATCTTTAATCCATATTTAGACAAGTTAGTGGCTAAATTTGTTTCTATTTTATCCTTTTGAAAACCCTAATACTACTTATCATCTGCATTTAAAAGAATTTACAATAATTTGGGTTCTCAGCTTTTCAGACTACAGGGACATAAATACAAAGGATAATTAATGTCATTCTAAATCTTACAGATGGCAGTCTGACAAATGACATTATATTAAGTGTTTGCTAAAATATGTGTGGATTAATTGGAAAACTATACAATTATGTTGTCATGAAGGGATTTCAGCACTGCAGTGATCCCCAACCTTTTTGGCACCAGGGACCTGTTTCCATGACTAGGGGTATGGGGATAGTTTCAGGATGAAACCGTTCCACCTCAGACCATCAGGCATTAATTAGATTCTCATTAGGAACATGTAACATAGATCCCTTGCACATGCAGTTCACAATAGAGTTTATCCTCCTATGAGAATCTAATGCTACTGCTGATCTAATAGGAGGCAGAGCTAACGCTCGCTTGCCTGCAGCTCACTGTGTGAGCCCAGTTCCTAACAGGCCACAGACCAGTACAGGTCTGCAGCCTGGGGGCTGGGGACCCCTGATTAACTGCACACACAAAAGTTTTATACATTTAGTAGAATCACTGAAGTAAGAAGTCAGGAAGCCTAAGTTCTGGTACCAGTTTTATTTATAATTAACCACATACAAATCACTTTTCTACAAAATAATGGTTAACATCTATTCCTGAATTCACAGAAATATCACAAAACCAAAATCCTTCCCACAATATACTACTATTTAGTCTAAGCTTTAATTCAAAGGTTGAGAATGACGAATTGGAGAATGTCTTTCATACATAAATTGCTTTCCTTAATTCTGCCGATGGGTAATCTGTTTGAGATTAGCACTGTCATGTTTCAATCTTAGAGAACAAAAAGCTATCAACAAGATAATGGTAAAGAAAATGCTAGCCAAAAAATAACACTATTGAGAAATAGGCGCGTATTAAGTGCAATACTTATAACTTCTCTGATGTCAAATGACCAAAATTTAGCCTTAGGGCACTAAAGCACATCTGCCCTTTTGAAGCACATACTAGTACGGCACATTTTATTTCACTAAAAGTGATGTTAAACATGAATGTCTTGTAGACTATTTAAAGAGCCAGTCAAATGGCTAAAAAAAAACCATTGTTTTTTGTTATAACTCTTTTTGTGTCTCCCTCTTCCATTCTCATCTTAGGATATTTTACTCAAAAATTTAGTTACCCACCCCAAACACATTTCTCTCCCTTCTGCCAGGGTGTAACAAATATTAACATTCTGTCACTAGAAAATAAACACTGAAGAGGAATTAGCATGTTAATAAACAAAGATTAAGGAAGGTAATACTAACAGGATAAAGGAAAATGTAGACCATAAGCATCTGGTCATTTATCATGTACATGTATCATGTCAACCATTATATATTAAATCTTCCAGAGGTAAGTACTTTTGTTTTAGTGTGTTTAACAATGTCAGTTTCGTGGGATTTAGTCTCTGTTCCTGGACTTTCTCTTACATTATGGTAACAGAAAAACAAAGACTGGAGCACGGTTTACAGAGAAATACAAAACACATACAAACATCATAATAAAATAGCCATTTATATCACTATTAGAGAAATATTTTAGAGAAAACATACTGTCACCAGTGGCCTCAAATGCCATCATCCACTTATGTTCTTTAACTATCAACTTTGTTTTTCTAAGAGATGGGATCTTGCTCTGTTGCCAAAGCGGGAGTGCAGAGACATGATCATAGCTGCAGCCCTGAACTCCCAGACTCAAGTGATCCTACATTCAAGTGATCCTCCCAAATAGCTGGGACTACAGACTTGGGCCACGATTCCCAGGCATATTTTTTATTTTTGTAGAGATGGGGTTTTGCTATGTTGCCCAGGCTGCTCTCAAACTCCTGGGCTGAAGCAATCCTTCCATCTCAGCCCCCTTAGTTGCTAGGATTACAGGTATGAGCCACTACACCCAGCAACTGTCAACTTGTAATACAAAAATACCTTCAAGCTGATAATCAAGAATATTTAGTGACTTTAAAAAGTTGACAGAGTATTTTCATGCTACACAAAACAGTTCTATACACAGCTTTATAGTTTTAAAGTTCTTTGCTGGCACTTGACTTTATAGTTAACACAATGACTACTGATATCAACGAAATACTGTTTTTAGCTTATATATATTTTCAAAATCAGTATTACCTCACAAAACAGTAAAGAAATATCACTTCTGCTGAAGAATCCTCTAAGATGAACACCAAAACTGTGCAGCTAAAACATATTGAGAATCACATACATTTTTAAGGCAATAGATAAAAATTTATACAATCCAGTGAAATTTATACATGTCCAGCGGAAAAAAGGATTATTCCTCTGATTAAACGAAGCATGTATCAGGTTTAGATCAATACAAATCTACAAAGCAAGTTACTTCTTTTTTAAAGTTTTTTGATGATTTGGTGACACAACCAGAATATAATTTTTTAGATGAAAATTGGTCACTTTGCAAATCTACATCCTAAATTCCAAAATTAAAACGAAACTTTTCAAACAGCAGAATCCTGGTTTGTTATTTTTACTGTCAATGAGCTTATAGCTATTCTCTGTATTATTATAAATGAAATCACCATTCAGTCACTCTAACACACATATACTTTTTTTTGAGACGGAGTCTTGCTCTGTCACCCAGGCTGGAGTGCAGTGGCCCAATCTCAGTTTTCTGTAGCCTCTGACTCCCGGGTTCCAGCAATTCTCCTGCCTTGCCCTCCTGGGTAGCTGGGATTACAGGCACACGCCACCAGGCCCAGCTAATTTTTGAATGTTTAGTAGAGATGGGGTTTCACCATGTTGGCCAGGCTGGTCTTGAACTCCTGACCTCAGGTGATCCACCCGCCTCGGCCTCCCAAAGTGCTGGGATTACAGACGTGAGCCACTGCGCCCGGCCTGCATTTTTTTCTTCATAGAAGAAAACAAAAGTAAAACTTCCCAAATTATGTTTAACTTATAACACATTTTGCAAAGACCCCTTAGGTTAACCATTTTGGAAATCTACATTGTTCCGAAGAAAAAGATAAGCTTTCAAAACACTATCTAGCAATTCCTAATCATTTTTCTATTATAAAAATTAAAATTCAAAAGTTACTGCCACAGTGCTTGTGGCAGTAAACAGAATGTAAAATTTATCAAAAGACTAAATTAGTATCATGAAACATAAACATACTAAATAATCAAATAAATACTGGACCCTCAGCACAGAAAATTATTAAAAGGTTGATTTGAGTGTTAAAATCTGTAATATTAAATCACCTTCGTATTTCAAATATTACTTTTTCTAAACCAAACCAGCAGTTAATCAACTTTTCCTTTCCTTTAGGAACAAAAAAGACATTTAAGATATTTTCCACAACAGTAAAAACAACTTAGTGTTTCAATTCAGTTACAACAAACCCTGCTGATCCTGTGCATTTCACTGAGGCGCTACACGCACCCAAAAATCATCATCAGAAAGAGAACTTGAACTTCCTGACTCAGAGTCTGGCTCACTGAATCCACCTAAGTCCCATTCAGTGCTGGACTCACTTGGTATTTCTTCTTCTTCAGTGAGAAAACTCTGACCAGGTTCAAGGCAGGAAGGATAAACACGAGCAGAGAGGCAAAAAAAGTTAGAATCAAACTGCAAGAGGCCTAATGTGGTACCTATATTAATCCATTGGTCTCCCCTAATATCATATTCATACACAGTCACCCGGTTCTTTTTCCATTGTGGGGTGCGAGAGGTGATGAGCAACAATTTTTGGCCATGCTTGATAATCCGGTAGTTGTTGGTCTCTGAGACCAAGGGAATATTATTCATTTGCCTCCATTCTGCCCTAACTGGGTTGTAGACCTTCATGACTGGGATGTCACAGATACAATAGATCTCCTCATTGAAGACGCACGCTTCCTGAAAGTCATTGCGCTTCAGAGAAACGCACTTCAACCACATATTATGGCTAGGATCATAACAGAACATGCGCTTACTGTTGAGAGCATAGAGATAGTCCCGAATTACCATTAGGTCAAAGGATAAAAAAGAATGGGGCAGTGGAGCCACCAATGCCCACTGATTTCTCTTAACATTGTAGCATTCCACTTCCTTCAATTTAACTCCAGTAATAGGGTCTCGCCCCCCCAAAATGTAGATGTAGCCATTGAGATATGCCACATCCATGCCCTCACGACACAGCAGGCGATCTGCAAGTTGCTGCCAACTATTCTGAGCTGGTTTATACACCCAGAGGTCTGTCCTGGGCTGGGCAGCTAGATAGATATCATGGTCAGGAGAGATACAGACAGCTAAGGTGGTGACAGTCCTAGTGTGAGCCAGACAGGTCAAAGGTGACGGCACTTTGTAAAGGTCCCCCGAGTATGGATCACAGCAGAGAAAGGGATCTCTGGGGTGCCCAAAGAAGATCACCATCTCCTTGGCACACATACCCAGTCTCTGGGGTGGATTTTCTGCTGCAGATACAAGAGAGTTGCTGCTGCTACTGCTGCTGCTGCTGTTTGGCACTGGCACCAGAGACTTGTACAACAGGTCACCATAGCGCATCTGCAGGGCCCCTTCAATAACGTCCAGGCAGTACTTCTTCACGATGGGCTTGGTCAGCAGCCCTTCTAAGTAGTCCTGATCTTCTTCAGTGAAGTGCATCCAGCGCACGCACTTGAAGACTTCTGCAGCACTGGGACCCCGCTCCTTGGGAGCAGCCTCCAGCCACTGCACTGCCACGTGGCACACTGTCTGCTCACTCTCCACATCCAGACTATCCAAGCGCAGGACAGCCAGCAGTTGGGCCAGGGTCAGATCTGCTAGAGTCTCCTCCCGAATTGAACCCATGTGGCTGAGCTGCTTGAAGTTCTGAGCTATATAGGACTGGGCCTGGGATCGCAGCTTGCGATGGCCAAAGGCGTCTGCAAACTTGAGGATGGCCGTGCAGTTGGTCAGGTCAAGACGTCGGGCTAAGAAGGAGGCACAGGCTTCCCGCACATACTCCAGCTGTAGCATGTCCGAGGCCGCGTACAGGCGCTCCACGTTGGCCTCACTGAGAGACACACGACCCGTGTAGCAGTAGTCGACCAACACCTCGAAGGACTCGGCGTCCACATCGTGCATGGTCACGCTGGTCTGCTGGCTCTCGTACATGCCACCTGTGAACATGCTCTTAAAGTAGGGACACGCGGCGGCCAGCACATTGCGGTTGCAGGGGAAGAGGCGACCCGTGCCAGGCCCGCTGCCAGGCGTCACCACCTCGATGGTCACATCACACAGCTGCCGCGCATCGTAGAAGGACTTGAGCTGCGCCAGCAGGGCTGCAGAATGGGCCGTGTCCTTTAATTCCTCTGGACCCGTGAAAAAGGCCGAAACTGTGGGTTTGTGAATCTTCTTGGGCCGCTTCCCACCACGGGGACTGGCGAGGCGGCGAGAGCGCGGGGCGTCTTCCCGGGACTGCATGGTGGAGATGGCGACGGGCGCTGATGGCGAGAAAGGCTGCCGGACCCGGCTCTGGCTCCTCCTCAACCTTCCCTCGCTGACGCTAAGATAGCAGCGTCTCCCAAGAGACCGCAGCACGAGCCCATTTACTGAATTCAGCCCTACCCTGCGGAGCTGCCTCCCTTTATCGTTTAGACAGTAGCTGACTCACCCTCTCTCACTCCCGCGTCCTTTCTCCGCGTCTGCTCGCCTTCACAGGACCCGCTGGCTTGGAGCCGCAGAAGCCGCTACTGCCGCGTGGGCGACAATACTAGGCGCCCAGGAGAACTACCGCTCCCAGGTTGCCTTTCGCGCCCCGAGGGCTGCTGGGGCTCTCGGGCTCCCAGGCCGATACCGAGGGAAAGAATCCGCTTTGCATGTTGGGAATAGTAGTTTGTGTAATATCGCGATCCTTCTGTGGTGTTCGTTGTTTTAACTGACGACACTCGAAAGCGCCAGTTTTCCTAGGTTCTCTTTTGTGGTTTGGAACTTTGGTTTTGGAATCCACAGTAGTCGCCTCGCTCTAGTATGTATTGTTCGACTTGTCTCTTTGAACTGTTTCTTCTTTTGTACAATGTGAACAGTAGTATTTCATGGGATTGTGTGAAGATTAAATGAGTTGGTTATAGGACGCTGTTAATATTTATTGGTTTGTAGAATAATTACTCAGTTCTTAGAATATAAAGGTTCGACAGGTTTTCTTCCAGCCTTTATATATATAGAAAAAAAGGAAGCATCACTAATGTGAACTTATGAGCCTGTAGGAAAACAAAGAACAATCCCCGAAAACAGAAAACCTTGCAAATGCCAGCAGAGACCCCTTTTTGGGTGTGTGTGTGTGTGTGTGTGTGTGTGTGTGTGTAAATTAGATTTTATTTTTAGGTTTACAGAAAAATTGAGCAGCAGAGACAGGGAACTTCCATATATCTCTCCCCACTTCACAGTTCCCTTATTAACATCTTGTATTAGTGTATGCATCCATTAGAAGTGATTTTTTTTTTTTTTAATCACTATGCCTCTCCCTGATACCAAAAATTAACTCAGGGTTTGTAGGATTGGTTGGCTATTGCTGGAATTAGATCCCTGGCTTTTTCACAATTGCCTGTCCTTACTTGCCATAACTAAAACGAAACCACCTCCAATCACCTTACTTTGAGACTTTCCTTCCATATCTGCATTTCAAAATCTGAAGTCCTCTCTAGCCACTTTTCCCACTTGGTCTCTCCAATATTCAGTACCCCTTTCCCTTTTTTACACAAAAGAAGAGACATGCTTTAGGGGGTCCTCACCCCAAAACTCAAGAGAGGCCTGGTAATTTAGCATCCTTTTAGACCCAGAGGCTCAAGCATTTCTCCACTTGCTTGTATGAAGTTGCTTCTCCATCAGAACTGACTTTATTTTTAGTCATTCACTCAACCTTTACTTACCCCATGCAGTTCAGACATTAGAAGTCACTGAGAACACCTAACACGTTTCCACTTCGGACTCACCTCCTGTGAAACCCTGCCACTGTCTTCCTCTCACATCACTGTCCACCATAGTCAAAACAATCAAGCCACTCTTCTTCCCATTCCCTCTGAAGGACAACCTTGTGACTGTATCATGGTCACACAGTCATTCACATTTCCTCACTCTGACATCACCAGAACTCCTCTCAGAGACCTTGATATCACCTTCTTTGTAGATGGTTCTTACCTCAGGAGTACAAATGGGGAATTTTAAGCAGGATACACTATTGCAGATTTTCAACAGCCTATTAAGTTGAAATCTCCACCTAAGTTAACGTGGCCCAAATCATTGAATTCTTAAGCACTCACCCAAACTTGCATGTTAGCACAAGATAAGGGAACTAACATTTATACAGACAGCCAGTTTACTTTTGGAATTGTACGTGATTTTGGTATGCTATGGAAAGAAAGAGGTTTATGACAACTGAGGAGTACCGATCAGAACCCAACTCACTAACCTATTTACGTCTTTTTTTTTTTGAGATGGAGTCTTGCTCTTGTTGCCCAGGAGGCTGGAGTGCAGTGGCGCAATCTTGTCTCACTGCAACCTCTGCCTCCCGGGTTCAGGCAGTTCCCCTGCCTCAGGCTCCTGAGTAGCTGGGATTACAGGTGCCCACCAACATGCCTGGCTAATTTTTTTTTTTTTTTTTTGTACTTCTGGTTGAGATGAGGTTTCCCATGTTGGCCAGGCTGGTCTCAAACTCCTGACCTCAGGTAATCCACCCGCCTCGGCCTCCCAAAGTGCTGGGATTACAAGTGTGAGCCACCACACCTGGCCCTCCTATTTAAGTCTTTACAGCTATCCAGAAATTAGCTGTTCTCAAAAATCAAAGCTCACACTAGTGGCTGGACTAACAAAGCTAAAGGAAACTTAACTGGCTGAAAATATGCTAAGGTTGCTGCTTCCCAAGAAGACACCTCCTGAATCACATGTATACTTCTCCTTGCTCAACCTACTCTAAAGACAGAAACTCTTAAGAAACAAGATATAACAGCTGCTAGCACCTAGGCTGAGAAAGCAAAACAGCAACAAGCTGGATGTTTTATCTACTCAGATGGGCTTTGGAGACACCTAGACAGCTGTTTGATTTCTCTTGGTCCCTCACCCAAAATTTATTCTGCAGCCTCCATGAGATTACACATTATGGCAAAGAAAATCTTAAGGATCTCCACAATTACTGTTTGAGATGCCCTAATATTGAGCTGTTAACTTCAACTTGCCCCATCTGCCAGAAACACAATCCTAGTCAACATGTAAAGTGGGACAAGGATGAGAGTCAACTCTCTCTAGTCCTTGTTTTCATTGGAAAATGTAGAAACTTGCAAAGTCTCATGGGTACAAAAATGTTCTAACCATAGTTGGCATGTTTTCAGCATGGTTAAAAACTTTTCTCTGTAAACAAGCTACCATCACCACTGAAGTTAAGCTGAGACCACAAAGAATTTCCCCCTCTTAGGGATCTCTTTGTTTTTTTAGTAACAGTGGAGGAACTCACTTCGGTAGTAAGGTTATTCAGGATCTTCAACAAGTACTTCCAATGTTACAAAAACTGCAGTCTTCTTACCAGTCCTCTAGAAAAATGAAACAAGCAGGCCAATGGTACTCTTATATTCAAACTAGCCAAACTCCTTAAGGAACTCAACCTGCCCAGAGTCTCATGCCTTATGGCCCTTGACTTCTATTATCCCCAGTTTCTCAGCATGTACTAAATGAAACTTAATTCCAAACATGATTAATGAGTCTCTTGAAATCTCCAAACTGAATGACTCCACTTTCTCAGGATCAAGTGTAGGAAAAAATGTAGGAGTACTTTTATGTCTAATATTAACCATTTTCTCTTCCACCACTTCCCAACCAGCCTTACAAACTGCATTCAGTTCCACACAAAGACTGCTCTCCTGAGGAATCTACCCAGTTGTTAATCCCAGTTAATTGTTAATAATTACTATACCTCAGACCCCACCTGTTTCCCCATAGGATACCACTTTTCATGCCTTCCCCAAGGGCATTTGGACTGATTGTCTGGGACTTCAAAATATTTAAAGCGGCTATCCCACCTGTCAACCGTGTGTCCCTCTGGAATTACCTCCAAATTGAGGCAACTACAGGGAATTGGGGAAAACCTCCTAGGGATATCAATGATTCTCTTTTCATATGCACCATGAGAGCCCCTAACACCCACTATGGTATTAATACAGTTAAAAAGGGTAGTTCAAAAAAAAAAAAGAAAAGGTAGTTCAAGACTCTCCTTAACCTTTGTAGAAGAAGAAAATTTTACCGCTTTGGCCCTAGAAGCACAGAAAGTAAGTTTAAACGCACAGGCCCAAGTTGTTAGACCAATCCTACAACTTTCAACTTCCTTCTAAGTAGACAGGGAGGTATTGGTGCCATAGCCAAAATCTCTTGTTGCAATTGAATAAACACAACAGGACAAGTGAATGCTTAGTTACTAAACTCAAGGAAAAGGCTAGTTGGCTTTCTAAGGTAGATTCAAATAGCCTGAGACATGTTCTACTGAGCAAGATTTAGAAATAGAAGATCCTGGTTTTGAGCTGTATTACAAACATTGCTAATTGACATAGTTTGGATATTTGTCCTCGCCCAAGTCACATATTGGACTGTGATCCCCAGTGTTGGAGGTGGGGCCTGGTGGGAGGTGTTTGGATCATGGGGGCGGAACCCTCATGAATGACTTGTGCTGTCTGTCCCCGTGGTGTTAAGTGAGCTCCCGCTTTCAATCCCCATAAGATCTGATTGTTTAAAAATATGTGGTACCTCCCCCACCCATTCTCTCTCTCTCTCTCCCTCTCTCTCTTGCTTCCGCTTTCACCATGTAACATGCCTGCTTCCCCTTCGTCTTCCACCACGATTGTAAGCTTCCTGAGGCTTCCCAGAAACTGAGCAGGTACCAACCAGTACCATGCTTCCTGTAAAGCCTGAGGAACCATGAGCCAATTAAACCTCTTTTCTTTATATATTACCCAGTCTTCGGTATTTCTTTATAGCAATGAAAGAATGGCCTAATACACTAATAATTTTCCTGTTTGTAGTCTTATACCTTGCAGTTGGGCAGTACATCATGCCTAGTCTTAAATGCTACTACACAGTCATTTGTCCTCACAAATTATTATTCAACAGTGTATCATGATCTGGTAGACGAAAGGGTAACTCTGCTTCCAACTGACTTCCCAGACAGAATTTCAATCTGAACTGACAATTTTACCCATGGAGATCAAGATCTTGGAGTTAAGAAATTCCACAATGTTTTGTTTTCTTAAATCTCCTTACTCTTTTGTGCTCTAGGAAGTGGCTTACACAATGAACCATCCTTCCCATATGACGTAGATTACTTTCTGTCTACTTTTTCTCATGCCTACTGTAAGACTCACTCACTGATGACCTCCCTACCTTGTTTACCTGTGAAAAGGCCAAACGTAGCCTTTTCATTTTTGCCTGAACCTGCTGGCAAGACCAGACAGGAGTCTCCCACTTCCTGTCTTTTATCTCATGAATCATTAGCTGAAATTAGAGCTATTAGTCTACCACATGCCCCCTCAATCCCAAACTAGCTAGACAGAGAGATAAACATTTTCTGTGCAGATGACTGAGATGTCCCTGTTTACAAAAACAATCCCAACTAAAAATCATTCCATTTAAAACAAGTCTACTCCTCCCTGTAAACTATAAGGTAAAAGCATCTTGCCAAACACCCTAATCTTTGGATGTGGGGTGCTCTCCCTATTGCAGTAGCCTGAATAAAATCAATGTATTTGCTTGTTTGGTTGATAATGCCTACCTTATATTATATGCAAAAGTTAATTCAAGGTGAATATCAGTACTGTGGTGTTATTATGTGTATATATGTTTTCATCCATGGTTCTGGTTCATAACTTCCATAGCCCTTGCTACAGATTTTGTTATAATCTTGAGTGTGTTAGGCCTCAGGGGCAGGCCTCAGGAAACAGAACCTGTCTGACTTTCTCTTACTGTCCTTTCACCTGCCCCAAGGCAGGACTCTAATTTTCCCTCACCTTTCTGACTGTGGGTCATAAGGCCTTCATTCCAGAGAGAATCCTGCCTTGTACTCTGGGGGAAGAAATGCTGATGTCATGAGGCTTCCATAAAAACCCAAGAGGACTGGGTTCAGAGAGCTTCCAGATAGCTGAACACGTGGAAGTTCCTAGAGGGTGTCCTGCCTAGAGAGGGCATGGAAGCTCCGCGCCCCTTCCCTTGTACCTTGCTTTGCGTGTCTCTTCATCTATATCCTTAGTAATATCTTTTATAATGAACCAGTAAATGTGTTTATCTGAGTTTTGTGAACTGCTCCAGCAAATTAACCAAACCCAAAGAGGGGGTCGTGGGAACCCCAGCTTGAAGCTGATCTGTTCCAGGCTGGGTACAGTGGCTCACGCCTGTAATCCCAGCACTTTGGGAGGCCGAGGTGGGCGGGTTGCTTGAGGCCAGGAGTTTGAGATCAACCTGGCCAACATAGCAAAACCCTGTCTCTACTAAAAATACAAAAAATTAGCAGGGTGTGGTAGTGCATGCCAGTAATCCCAGCTACTGAGTAGTCCCATGCTGAGGCATGAGAATCGCTGGAACCTGGGAGGTGGGGGTTGTAGTGAGCCAAGATCATGCCACTGCACTCCAGCCTAGGTGACAGAGCGAGAATCTGTCTCAAAAAAAATAATTAAAAAGAAGTTCCAGAGGTCTGAACTTGCGATGGGAGTTGGGGTCACAGGGACTGGCCGTGGGCAGTCTTGAGGACTGATCCTCAACCTGTGGGATGTGATACTATCTCCAGGTAGACAGTGTCAGACTTGAATTGGAGGACACCCAGCTGGTGTGTGCTGCTTGGCGTGTGGGCGAGAACCTCCACACATCTGGTCCCAGAAGTTTTCTTCTGTGTTGATGGAGGTTGTTGTGGTATGCGAGCAGATGAAAAACATGGCTTGAGGGTTTTCCCAAAAGAACTACTGAACAGAAAAGCTAAAACTGTGAAGCTTCTAAAAGATAACACAGAAAACTATTTCTGTGACTTTAGGGTAAGTAAAGATTCTGTAGGAAACAAACCAACAAACCACTAATCATAAGAGAAAAAAATCTGATAAACTGAATTTCATCAGATCTAAAATCTTCTATCAAAAGACACTGATACAAAAGGAAAGCATAAGTGACAGACTGGGAAAATTTTTTACTCTATATATGCACATAACAAATGACTGGAATATATATATTGAAATATTCACCTCAAAGAGTACAGTATATATTTTAAATATACTTTAAAATATGTATTCCAAATAGCCATTTGTCATGTGAAATGGGCAAAAGACTTGAAAAGACATTTCCTCAAAGAAGATATATGCACTGCTAAAAAACATGAAAAGGTCTCAACATTGTTAGTCATCAGGGGAAAGCTAATTCAAATCACAATGAAACACCATTTCACTTTCACTAGAATGGGGAAAATTTAAAAGACAATCCTGCTTGATTATGTGAATAATACTTGATTATGTGAAGCAACTGGAATTCTTGTACATTCATAGTCAGAGTATAATTGGCATGTGCACAATAGAAAATGGCCTGGCAGTTCTTTTAAAGTTAATTACTCAACAATTTCAACCTTAGGTATTTGCCCAAAGAATATAAAAATATATGTCCATAAAATGACTCATACAAGAATGTTCACAGTAGCTTTATTCATGATAGCCAGAAACTGGAAACTATTAAATACCCATAAACAGAAGAATGAATAAATAAATTGTGGTATGTTCATGCAGTACAATACTATTAAGAAAGAAAATGAAAGAACCTTTGACTTATACAGAAATGTAAATGAGCTTCAAACATTTTATGCTAAGCAAAAGAAGCCAGATATACAAGAGTACTTACTGTACGTATGTGAAATTTCAGAACAGGGAAAATAAGGTACGGCAAATAAAATTAGTAATAGAGTCTGTCACTATTGGGACAGCAAGTAGGGGGATGGATTGCTGGATCGGCTGGAAGGGAACATGAGAAAACTTTCAGAAGTGATGGGAATGTTCTTTTCTTAATTGGGCTGGCAGTTACATAGTGTATACAATTGCCAAACCCACTGAAATGTATTCTTCATATCTATGCATTTTATTTACTGTAGGTTATACCTCAATAAAAGAATACAACATCAATTTGCAAAAATTATTCTTAGTGTAAATTTTATTATTTTTCTTAATAGTTTATAATATATATATTGTTAGGGTGATTAGGAATTTAAAGCAAACATTGTTCTTCATATAGCAAATGACAGCAATTCCCAGTGCACAGCGTGATTAAAAGGTTAAATGAAATAATCGAAATTATTTAGAGTACCGCCTGGCATACAATAAGGTTTTAGTAAATTATTTCCTTTATGATTACACATACAGTCAAAATTAACTATATATACTACCTGTTCTATTTTCTCTGAAATAACCAAGTGCAACCAAGAAGCCTTATTGACTGATCTGCTGCCTAAGGTATTTGAGTACTTAGGTTTAGATCTTACCCTCTACCTCTCAAATTTTTAAACTCTGAATTCCCTCTTCTTTTCTGCACTTAAAAATGAAACTCTGGTCCAGGAATAGAAATAAGCATGTCATTCTGTCCTAATATGTTTTAGAGCAAGGGCTGTGTATAATCTAGAGATGGTATACAAATTCCCATCTAAATTGAGATAATCTGTTTGGTTATCTGAATGTGGAGTCCTTAATACCTCCCTAGACCTACAAACACTGTAAACTAAATCCTATACCACGGTTAGTGGTATTAAAATGGAAAACTATATATTTTTAAAGAGGGTTAGATGAATTCATTTGTGTCATTGTTTTGTAGACATGGATATCCACAGTATGGTGATAATAACCATACATAATGTATAGTAAAGTTTTTCTCATTTCAGCGTTCTATTTTAGACAATGTAGATGATTAAAAATATGATTTTTTATGTTAAGAACATATCTGAAAAAATGAAAAATGCCAATTTACAAAACTCTAAATTGATGATAAAACTTTATTCATTAGTGGTACACTAATGATATACGTGAGACCATTGGTTTGGAGCAATCAACATGTAAACTAGAGACATGAACACATGTGTATTAGGCCATTTTTGCATCACTATAAAGGAAGACCTGAGGCTGGGTAATTTATAAAGAAAAGAGTTTTAATTGGCTCACAGTTCTGCAGGCTGTATGAGAAGCACTGTGCCAACATCTGGCACATCTGCGTGGCTCCTGGTGAGGGGCTCAGGAAGCTTACAATTATGGTAGAAGGTGAAAGGGAGCCAGCATGTCACATGGCTAGAGTGGGAGTAAGAGAATGATGGGGAGGTCCCGACTCTTTTAAACAACCAGCTCTCCTGTGAGCTAACTGGGCAAGAGCTCATTCATCACCAAGGAGATGGTGCTAAGCCATTCATGAGGGATCCACCCCCATGATCCAATCACCTCCCACTAGGCCCCACCTTCAGCGTTGGGAATCACATTTCCACGTGAGACTTGGAGAGGACAAGCATCCAAACTATATCACTAAGTATACTTAACACCTCATGTAAGTATGAGCATCTGAAGCCTTCAAAATATGAAAGATGTCTTTATTAAAATAATCTGATTTTGAAATCAAGTCTTGAAACTGGGCAGTCCTCTTTCTCTATACCCAAAGCAAATATCCCCACCACAGAGTGTGCACATTACTTTACTTATTGGCTACCACAAGAGTTTTTATGGGTCTTCTGTCCCTCAGCTGGAGTGCCTAGTGAGTGAGCCTGCGTGCTGAATGACATCTTTTCCATATTATTTAGTGGCAGCTCACCTGTTTAAAACCTGTCAGAGAGTTTTGAAAAGAATTTCACAATTCCTTTTAATTATTTTTGACTGTTAGTACTTTATTGATCCTATAGTGCTCTTAATTTCAATTTAATTTTTTAAATCTAAATTATATTTTTTGAAATAAAGTTTTTTCTTCATTGTTGTTCTAAAGATTTTGTGTATATGAGGTTTATAAACTTGGGTTTTCCAGAAGTTTTATAAAAACCCTGAAATATTTTCAGTTTATGTGTCCATTTCTTTTTTTTTTTTTTTTTTTTTTGAGACGGAGTCTCACTCTGTCGCCCAGGCTGGAGTGCAGTGCAGTGGCCGGATCTCAGCTCACTGCAAGCTCCGCCTCCCGGGTTCATGCCATTCTCCTGCCTCAGCCTCCCGAGTAGCTGGGACTACAGGCGCCTGCCACCTCGCCCGGCTAGTTTTTTGTATTTTTAGTAGAGACGGGGTTTCACCGTGTTAGCCAGGATGGTCTCGATCTCCTGACCTCGTGATCCGCCCGTTTCGGACTCCCAAAGTGCTGGGATTACAGGCTTGAGCCACCGCGCCCGGCCTATATGTCCATTTCTTAACATTTTTGCATTAACATTTAAAAGCTGTCAAATTTATCTTTGTACTTTGGGAGACTAATAGGTCTAGCTGAATGATGTGGTTTCACTGAATGTCACTGTATCAAAGAGTATAACATATGAAATCACTTAATTGGTTGAATAATAGATGTCTGAGATTCTTGCTACTTAAGTGTGGTCCCTGGACCAGCAGCATCTGGCATTGCCTAGGAGCTAGTTAAAAGAAATCGCCCCAGAAATACTGAGTCAAAATCTGCATTTTAAAAAGAGCTCCTGGTGATTCCTGTGTATGCTGAAGTTTGAGAAAAACACTGTCTCGCTGTTTGAGCTTTTTGATCTACCTTTGTTTTTGAAAGGTAAAATAGTTTCAATGACATATGTTTTTATACTTGACGTACTATGAGAAATAGACTCTCTTCATTCTTTGCTGTTTTGCACAAAGTTTAATATTCACATTTGCTATTCACATAGCATTTAATATTCACAGTCCTAACTTTCACATAGTTAATAAATACTTTGTCTTTAAACAAGGGATATTAAAGTCACTTCTAAGTCTTATATCACTCAGTTTTACTACAATTTTTCTGAAGTAGTAG
>NW_012115311.1:995597-1009037 GCF_000951035.1 Colobus angolensis palliatus | reverse complement strand
TCCCAAAGTGCTGGGATTACAGGCTTGAGCCACCGCGCCCGGCCTGTATATGGTTTTTTAAAAAGGTTCATAGAAGGATCAAGTGACCAGTCCTAACTCAATCATCAGTACTATATTTTTCTTTCCAATGGGATGTGCTTATTTTCTGTTTGGAGAGTTGAACTATCCTTTACAGGAAACCTAATATAAACTGTTCAGGTCAAGAAATGTGATTTGATTCATCAAAAATATATATTTGCTAGTCCTATTACTTTTAGCTGCTCTTTATCAAAATTCTTAAGGATTGCCATGCCTCAGTCTTAGCATAGGCCCATTTCCTTTACTTTGTTTCATGGATTTAAGGTTGTCATCTAGAAGTTCACCGATGGCTTCTTTTGTCTGCTGACTGAAAAAGTCTCTGAACTAGCAGATCCTTGTGGCTTCTCACCTCAAAAAAAAAATTCCTGGTAAAAGAACTATTATAAAAACAAGTGTATATTTCATTTGTTTAACTGTTACTACTTAATAGCCACAAAGCATTAATAACAATGTGGGTTTTTAATACAGTGAACACGACTGATAATTTGGGAAGGATTCTCTGTTTGTAGAGACTCTTTATACAAAATAAAAAGGTCAAAAAGAACAAATGAAATCATACCCTTTCTTAAATTGTTTAAATTAGCAGTCTGTTTTTTAAATCAGTTTTTTGTAGTTTGATTACCCAAACCTGGTGGAATTCCAACTTGACTAGAACCCCAAAGCAGAAATGATAGTTCCTATAGTACATAGTACACAGGAGGGGCTCAAAAAACCTGACTAAACAGTAAACCTGCCAGCTATTAATGCCAGGTCCTTCATATATCACTCACTGTTATGTATTTAATTACAGTGTGACCAATCTATCTTGTGAATACATTGTATATATAATATATAATATTGTGCAATAGAATATTATATATTATACAATAATATGTATCATATAAATCATAAATGTATATAATTATATGTATTATATAATATATAATATAAATAGAATAGAATGATATAAAAACATTGATATACAATGTATTAATATATTGACATACTATACATTTATTATTACATATAATTACACATATAGTCAGTGTATTGTTTATGCCGACACTTGACTTATTTTTTTTGAGAGGAGTTTCACTCTTGTTGCCCAGGCTGGAGTGCAGTGATGCAATCTCGGCTCACTGGCCTCCTGGGTTCAAGCGATTCTTCTGCCTCAGCCTCTCAAGTAGCTGGGATTTACAGGTGCAAGCCACCATGCCCAGCAAATTTTTGTATTTTTAGTAAAGATGGGGTTTCACCATGTTGGCCAGGCTGGTCTCGAACTCCTGACCTCAGGTGATCTGCCCACCTCAGCCTCCCAAAGTGCTGGGATTAGAGGCGTGAGCCACCACACCTGGCGAGCACTTGACTTTTAGCTGAAGTATCACCCCAGCTTTTTGTGTCTTCCAGGAGTAGCACACACAGAGTACAGATAACCTCCCTGGGATCATGACTTTAAATAAAAAATACCTTCATCCATTGCTTGGTGTCAACAGAATGCTAGAGGAGAACTGGATCATTTCTATGTGGTTGAAAAATTGCATTCTGTCTCTAAGAACTTGTAAAACAAAACACTCTTCTCTGCTAAAGTTATTCCTGCCTGGTACCTTTTTCATAAGTGGATCTAGCTTCATTTTCATTTGGCGAGGCAACAAAGACTTTGATGGACAGATGGTTGTAATCCAGTGCACAGGTCATGTGCAATGAATTGAGACATGCTTTTTAAAAAACTAGTTTTATCTATCTACGGAGACCAGAGACCAACAGAGAATGAGTAGCAGCTGTTGAAGATATCTGGGCTAGTTAGTTCCAGTTTTCAGCTATTATTTTAAAATTGCAGGCTGGGTGCAGTGGCTCACACCTGTAATCCTTTGGGAGGCCAAGACCAGTGGATCACTTGAGTCCAGGGGTTTGAGACCAGCCTGGCCAACATGGTGAAACCCCATCTCTAGTGAAAATACAAAAATTAGCTGTATGTGGTGGCACACGTCTGTAGTCCCAGCTACTTGGGAGGCTGAGGCACAATAATTGCTTGAACCCGGGAGGTGGAGGTTGCAGTGAGCTGAGATCACACCACTGCATTCCAGCGTGACTCTGTCTCAAAAAAATTGTTATGAAATAACGTTCATGTACAAGTTTTTAATGTGAACCTAAGTTTTTATTTCTCTGGGATAAATGCCCAAGAGTACATTTGTTGGGTTATATGGAATTATATGTTTATTTTTGTAAGAAAATTCCAAACATTTTTTCAGAGTGGCCACATTATTTTACATTCCACCAGCAATATATAAGTAATGCAGTTTCTGCATGTCTTTGTCAAAATTTGATGTTGTCACTTTTGATATTTTAGCCATTCGGATAGATGTATAGTGATATCTATTTGCATTCCCCTGTTGGCTAATGATGTTGAAGATATTTTCATCTGTATATCACCTCTGGTGAAATGTCTCTTCATATGTTTTGCCCATTTCTAGTTGTGATAGATGCAGGAGATAGATAAGGAAGGAACCTGGAGACCCTCCCACCTGCCCTACAAGTGTTTACACCAGATGCTTTTGTGCAGTTGAGGGAACCTGCCCAGGGTTTTGTCTGGGCATGCCCGCAATGGTCTGTGTACTCAAAATATGAGCAAGATTTTTTGCAGACATAAAAATGTGCACTGGGAAGATGGGGTGGAGCCACAGGAAGTTTGCGCCTTGTGCAGTAGGGAGGAACCTGGCCTCTTCAGCTCATGTATGGTGGCCTGGTATCCAGTCTGTGAGGTGGGAGCATGTTGGCAAGAGTCCCTCTCACTTTGCTGATTTTTTTTTTCCGTTTTTCCTTTTTGCCCAATACATTCTGCTCCCCTCACCTTTCAGTGTGTCCATGTGCCTAATCTTTTCTGGTCATATGACAAGAACACAGTTTTAGCTGAACTAAGGAAGAAAAATTCTGCATCAATTGGATTGTTTGACTCATTGTTGTGACTTGAGAGTTCTTTATATATTTTAGATATTAGTCCTTTGTCAGATATGTGATTTTAAAATATTTCCCCCATCTATAACTTGCCTTTTAATTCTCTTCACATGAGCTTTCACAGAGCAAAGTTTTAAATTTTGATAAGGTCAAATTTATCAATTTTTGCATTTTTGACATGTGTTTTCCATGTTAGGGCTAAGAATTATATCACTAGACCTAGATGCTAAAGATTTTTACCTAGTTTTGCTAAAATTATTACAGTTTTACATTTTACATTTAAGTCTTAGATTATTTTCAAATCAATTCTTGTATAAGATGTGAAGGTTAGATTGAGGTCCATTTTTTTTTTCTCCTGATAGGTATCCAATTGCTTCAGCACCAATTGGTGAAAAGACCGTCGTTCTTCTACTCAGTTGCATTTGAAACTTTGTCAAAAACCAGTTGAGTATATTGGTGTGGATGTGTTTCTATTCTGTGGCTCTCTCTTCCATTCCATTGATCTACGTGTCTGTTCCTTTGCCAGTGCCACACTGGGTTGACTACTAGAGCAATGAAATAAGCCTTAAAATCAAACAGAGTAATTCTTCTCACTTTATTCTTCATTGTCAAGATCGTTTTAGCTATTTTAGTGCATGTGGTTTTCCGTGCATATTTTAGAATAAAGGTTGTTTATGTCTGCAAAAAATCTTGCTCATATTTTGATAGGCATTGCATTAAAACTATAGATTAACTTAGGGAGAACTGAAATCTTTAATACATTGTCTTCCAATCTATGAGCACAGTGTGTCCTTCCATTTAATTTTGGTTTTCTTTAATTCCTTTCATTACCGTTTTGTACTTTTTGGCATAGTTAAAATATTTTGTTGAGCTTATACTTAAGTGTTTTATTTTGTTTGGAGCTTTTGTAAATGGCTCTGAAGCCATCCTCACAGGATTACCAAGAATTCTTTTTTTTTTCTGAGATGGAGTCTCGTACTGTTACCCAGGCTGGAGTGCAGTGTTGCCATCTCAACTTGCTGTAACCTCCGCCTCCTGGGTTCAAGTGATTCTCCTGCCTCAGCCTCCTGAGTAGCTGGGATTACAGGCGTGCGCCACCATGCCTGGCTAATTTTTGTAATTTTAGTGGAGACAGGGTTTCACCATGTTGGCCAGGCTGGTCTCAAACTTCTGACCTCGTGATCCGCCCATCTCGGCCTCCAAAAGTGCTGGGATTACAGTCGTGAGCCACTGCGCCCGGCCAGGATTACCAAGACACTGACCATTTGCATCCCCATTGTTCCTATAGATAGGATTTCTGACCCCAGTTTGAAGACCCCCACAGAGGAACCTAATCAGCATGAAAACACAGTTTCTTCATCTCTCTGTCCCTTGACCTCACCTTGCACTCTTCAATCTCCACACTTTGTCCCACTCGAAAACCCTTAAGAACCCTATTCCCATACTCCCCAGGGAGACGGATTTGAGATTTCCTCTCATCTTCTCATTTGGCAGCCCTAGGATTAAACCACTTTCTCAGAAGCCACCTGGTGTCTTTGTGTATTGACTTGCTGTGGGCATCTTGCAATATACCTATTATAATAACAGTTTTGTGTTTTTTATTTTGATTCTGCCTGTCCATTGTTAGTAGATAGAAATGTGATTGATTTTTGTGTGTGACCTTGCTAAATTCATTTATTATTTCTAGGAAATTTTTAAAGATTCCTAGAGATTTTCTATGTAGATAATTACATCATTTGGAAATAGTTTTATTTTCTGCACTTCAAACTTTATGCCTTATTTATTTTTCTTGATTTGTTACAGTAGTTAGAACTTCCAGTACTATGTTGAGGCAAGACACCATCTCTACAAAAAATAAAAATTAAAAAAGCTAGCCAGGTGTGTTGATGCATCCCTGTAGTCCCAGCTACTTGGGAGGCTGAGACAGAAGAATTGCTTGAGCCCAGGAGGTCATGAGGCAGGATATTAAAGAAAGAAAGAAAAATAAAATTAAAAAAGAGAAAAACAAGCTTTCTATATTAGGCTGACTCATCCTAAAGGCAGTAACAGGCAAAGCCTGGACCCAGGTGAAGTCTCAATAACATTATCTAAGAAGCCAGAGCTCAAAAGAATGTGATCTGGAGACTCAGCACTCTCTCAACATAGGCATAAGAAAAATACATTTTCCTGTCTCATTTCGTATAAGGAAACTTCCCCCTTGAATCCTACCCCCCTCCATGTGATTGTACCTTGCTCTGCAAGTTTTATAATGTTATAGATTCCTGTTTTTTGTAACTAATAACTTCAGGTATGCTGTTTTTATCTGAGCAGTGCAGTGAAGGTTATAAGACACGCCTGAGCAGGCCTGGGCTGCAGCCATCTAGGTGCCATAGTGAACGTTATGAGATAAGCCCGTGCAAGGCACTAGAGCAAGCCTAGATAACAGCCATCTGGGCCACATAGCAAGAGTCACATGTAATCCTTACACACCTGTCACAATTTGATTAACTGCCTTTGTTCTGCCTCTGTGTCCTTGCTTTCATGCCACTGTGCTTCATGCCTCTGTAAGCTTATTTCAAGCTAGCCCACCCCCTTTTAGAAGTGTGTGTAAAAGTCAAGTGCTGTCTTTGTTCTGGGTCCAATTTTTGGATGTTAATGTACTGTGTCTGAGTGCACTCAAAAAAGTCCTCTTCTTCCACCTTTCGGTCTCTCCAGTCTCCTGATTCCAGCAATAGTCAAGGCTACAGTGTGTGGTGTTTTCACCACTGCACTCCAGCCTGGGCAATAGAGTGAGACCCCATCTCAAAAAGAAAAAAGATGAAAGATAGTAAAGAGAACATCCCTTCCTTGTTCAAGATCATAGAGGAAAAGCATTTGGTCTTTTGTCATTGAGTCTAATGTTAGCTGTAGGATATTGTTGTAGATGCTCTTTATCAAATTCATCTAGTTGAGATAATTCTGTTCTAATCCTAGTTTGCTAAACATTTTCTTCTTTTTCTTTTACATTAAAAAAATTGAGTGTGGAGGGAAAAGCAGCGTCATCTAGGATGCTTAATCTGCCTTGTTGACTTCTGATTAAACCCATTCCCTGGAATGCCTCCGAGATTTCTATTTTATCTGTTACTCCTTATGTAACAGCATGTATTTACCATAAATCCTGCCATTAGGTCAAAAGAATCTTGACATTATTGTACTTACCATAAGTCCTGCCCTTAAGCAATTGTCCCTACACGTCCCTTTTGAATCACATATACCCTTTGCCTGTGATATATAACCTAGCGGTATGGGGGGTAATGGTACAGGGCCCCACCATCTTGTCTTGCTGCTGCCTGAGGTTACCAGACATGACTTCTTTTCCTAAGTTCCTGTTAAATGTTTGTTTCTGAGAAAATGGATATGTTAATCTCAATGTCCTTAGACTATTGGGGGCAGTTTTTTTTTTTTTTTTTTTTGAGACGGAGTCTTGCTCTGTCGCCCGGGCTGGAGTGCAGTGGCCAGATCTCAGCTCACTGCAAGCTCCGCCTCCCGGGTTCACACCATTCTCCTGCCTCAGCCTCCCAAGTGGCTTGGATTACAGGCGCCTGCCACCTTGCCCGGCTAGTTTTTTTGTATTTTTTAGTAGAGACGGGGTTTCACCGTGTTCGCCAGGATGGTCTCGATCTCCTGACCTCGTGATCCGCCCGTCTCGGCCTCCCAAAGTGCTGGGATTACAGGCTTGAGCCACCGCGCCCGGCCTTGGGGGCAGTTTTATATAGACCTGCCCACCATGGAACATGTCGTGAGCCAGGCCAGAAGCTGAGAGATCAATAAATGGGAAAAAGGTATGAAGCATCCATGGGGGAAATCCCACGATGGCCAGCCACTCCATGTGGAGTGGTGTGGATCACCTTTTAGACATTTGTGGGCTACTGCATGAGAATGAGGATGCCCTGAAAACACTAATGGGTTTAGAGCAATTGTTAACTGATAACCATCTATCGTACTGCTGTAAGGAAGGGTGGTGAGTAGCCACTGCAGTAAAATGTCTGCTTCTATAGGCTGCCTGTTTGGTGATGGGAGCCCACCTAGGCATGTTGCAATCTTTTTGTCTGAGGTATTACCCGGAGTTCTTTGTCTCATGACCAATAAAATTAAGGAGCATGGACACCAAGGGTGAGGTTGGAGTGAAAGTTTAAAAAACCAAAGAAGAAAGCTCTCCACAATGGAGAACGGGGCCTGAGAGGGTTGCCAGCTATGAGACTGAGTCCCAGGTTTTTATGGACTGGAAAGGGGAGGAATGTACTGACTGGTCTGTAGACTCTCTTGGAGAACCAATTGGAGGTAGAGGTGAAGGTTTGGCCCAGGACCAATCGGGCTGAAGTGATGATTCACCCTATGTAAATGAAGACTTGGCCTGTGGCCAATCACAGAAAGGTAGGCATATGTAAAATAGATGAAAAGTCAGAGGCAAAAAGGAGTGGAATTTGTTCATCTTGATTCACAGAGTAGACGTTTCCATTCAAGGATGTGGGGCCTGTAGTGACTTTCAGGCTATTCTTTGAAGGAGTTTTACCAAGGAACCACCTTGTCTGCCTGACCAGTTTCTTCTTTCCTCCTCTCTCAGCAGCAGAAACAAAATAAAACAGCTTGAGGAGGAATTACCATTAGGAAAGATATATTTTTTAAAAGACCTGTATAGTGAAAAGTCAAGGACTCTGTAGTCAAATTGGTTAAACCTGATATTTGGGCTATGTATGTATGCATATGTATTGTTTTAAGGCTTCTGCCCTTGCTCTGTAAAACAAGTCAGTTGACTGATTTCTCAGTGTTTGTCCATTTACTTCTGTCTGTCCCTCCTTCTTGCCATCCTTGATGCCACATGAGTAGATCCCAAAAGGATTCCTCACAATCTGGAATCACTTAATGAAAACAGAAAAGGCATCAAAGACTTCTTTTTGGGGTTGAAACTGTTTTTTCTTATAGAACCCCAAGAATTGTAAGCAGACAGATTCCTCTCAGCTATAAAATCCTGTTCTCTTTTGTATTGCATTACTTGATCTCTTTGGATTTTGAGGATAGAAGAAATTACTTTGTAAGTTTGAGGATTTGATCTTGCCACGTGTAATGACTGGTGAGTCACAGGTGAGAGCTACAGTGTTAGAGGTAGCTGAGAGACAGTTCCTTATAGTAACTGGTTATTACTACAGGGGCCTACTCATTTCTTTGCGCATTTGAGAAAAGCAAGGTTTAGGCCCTAAAAACTGCTTGCTTTCTTTGTCCTATTCATTAAAAGGGCTCCAACTTCAAGTCAGTAATCTAATTAAGAAACAAGCTAAGTTGAAAAGACACTTTCCCTCAAAATCTTGTCTTCAGATATTGGTGTTTAAGTCTAAGTTCTGGGTCTTTGATACGTACATTTTCTACCTTGTTTCACCTGAGTCATGTCTTTAAGAATGATTGATAGTCTAAAAGTGGGAGACAAACTGTTTGAAAATTGGTGAGTGAAAAATCTTATAAATTTATAAGATCTGCTTCTGTGTGTCTTTATGTCTATATGTATATGTCACTTGTGTGAGCTATTACACTATCAAAATATATGAAAGAGCTTTAATCAGCTGGCTTATAGAAAAGTAAGTGCTTAAATAAAATACTTTGTCAGAAAAATAAAAGCTAGCTCATGTTGGGACTCAGAAACAAATACCCAAAATATGGTGCATTGCCATGCTGAACTGAAGAAGCCTTGATCAAGGCCTCTCTGACCTCCTCACCACCCACTGTCTCTCTCAAAGGAGCTGAAGTTCCTTTATCTACCTAAAGTCCAGACCCAGCAGAGGAAAAAAATGTTTTTTCTTTACATGGACATAAAGCATAATGGTAAAAGAAATTTTTTTTTCTTCCCTCCCTGTAAGACCAAGAATGTAACCACACCCGAACAGATCTTTTCACTGTCAAAGAGAACTATTTACAAGTAAGTCATTCTCCCTAGTAATCCTCTCAACAGCATTTCTTTTCTCTCCCCTTCCATAACTTGTTTTTGCCAGGATGGTATATAAGCTTGTAAAACTCACTGGGGAGTTGGGCCTTCATTCTGAAGGATCCTGTGTATACATGTTAAATAAATTTATATGCCTTTTCTCCCATTCATCTACCTCATGTCAGTGATTTTTCAATGAACCTGCAAGGGGCCAAATGATGTTAGCCACTAGACTCAAATGATTTTAGTTCACATGACTTTAGTAATCATTGATAAATAAAGCTAGTTTTGTTACCATTTGACCAGGTTCTTGCCCACTGCTGAGATAGAACCAAACACTGAGACAGCAAGTGTGGTAGTAGAGAAAGACTTTAATTATCACAAGGGAACTGAGGAAGGAGAATGGGAGATTTCTCAAAGCTGCCTCCCTGAGAATTCAGAGGCTAGGGTTTTAAGGATAATTTGTTGGGAAGGGGCTAAAGGGATGGGTGTTGATAATTGGTCTGGCATGAAACCACAGGGGTGTCAGAGGTGCCTTCATGTGCTCAATCAGTTATTGGGTCATGGTGAAGTCACAATGCAAGTCAAGTCAGTTCCTTAGTTACCTTCATGGGCCACAGGTACAGCTGGCATCAGTTGGTCCAGACTGTTAGAGGCAAAGTCTGAAAAATATCTCAAAGACCAGTCTTAGGTTTCACAGTAATGTTAGTGACTGCTGGTTACTATGGAAAGCAAGCTGGGAAACAATGGCAGGTTATTATTTAACCATGGCTGTAGCTTAGTAGAAAAGTTTGCATGAGGTGAAATCCCTGGTGGTCAAAGCTGCTCAGCCTTCTCCCTTGGTCAGTCCAACTTCTGGAAGCCATAGGGAGGATCTGCATAATCTGAAGATCATATTCTTTGAAGAAAAAACTTCATTAATCTTGTGGGCAGCCTGCCTGGGGGCTAAGACAAGGAGGTAATACATTATTAGTGTCTACTGAAATGACTGTGTGCAAGCAATCATGCCTGGAGGAGGAAAAGATCTGAGAGAAAGATAAATATCTTAACAAAATTCAGCCCCCTACCATAATTTTAATCTTGTGGCCTTTTAAAATTTCATAACAGTGGTTTCAATTTCAAAATTCTCTTCAGTAATTTAAAATCTTAAAGTCATGTTATATTAAATTAAGTAATCCTAGGTTTTTTACTGAAATTAGGGTTACTAAGAGTTAGAATAGTTGTTAATATATGTAATTAAGAACTACTGTTAGCTGGGTATGGTGGCTCATGCCTGTAGTTCCAGCTACTCAAGAGGCTGAGGTGGAAGGATTGCTTAAGTCTGGGAGATTGAGGTTGCAGTGAGCCATGATTGCATCACTGCACTCCAGTCTGGAGTGAGACAGACTTTAAGACAGAGTGAGACCCTGTCTTAAAAATATAAATTAAAACAAAAAAATAATAAAACTACTAGATACAAGAAAAATAACTCTATATACAGAGTATATAAAGAAATATGTGGTTTTGGTCAGGAAGTTTATTTTAAAAAGACATGATGATACGATTTTGGTAAAGGAGAACTAATTTTGTCTAATTTAGAGGTTAAATGTTTCAAAATGAAGGAAATAAATTATGTAGATAAAAGTTAATGCATAAAAAGGAAAAGGATAAACAGGTGAGGAATGAGGAACCTTTGATTCCCAGGTGCCCACGTGATCACCCACAGCATAGAGCTGCTGTGCTGCATTCAGTTACTAAATGCAAAAGTTATCAGTGGAATTTAGAGATGAATTCAACTCCTAGAGAGTTGGGCCAATGGAACTGCAAACTAAGGAAATGCAAACTAATAAGCAAAATGTGAAATATTAAGTCCCTTGGTTACTGTAAACCAAAAAGTGTCTGAGAAAGACCTCAATCAATTTAGAACTTTATTTTGCAAATGTTGAGGACACACAAGGGAAAAAAAAGACATAAGTCACAGTAGGATCTGTGGCCTGTGCTTTTTCCAAAGAGAGTCTTGAGCACTTCAATATTTAAAGGAAAAATAGCAAGCAGCAGAGGAAGGAGAGGAAGGGGGGGAAGGGTGAACAAGGAGGTGAGTAGTTTATGCCCTGTTACAAAAAAACCAGATTCTTATTTAATTTATGCAAATAACTGCATTGCCACAAATTAAGAATATTCACAGATAGCTTCCAAATTTTTTTAGAAATCAGGGAGAGAGAAAGAAATACGCTTCAAATTTTGCTTATAAGAATATACTGGCCGGGCACGGTGGCTCAAGCCTGTAATCCTAGCACTTTGGGAGGCCGAGATGGGCGGATCACGAGGTCAGGAGATCGAGACCATCCTGGCTAACCCGGTGAAACCCCGTCTCTACTAAAAAATAAAATTAGCCAGGCGAGGTGGCGGGCGCCTGTAGTCCCAGCTACTCAGGAGGCTGAGGCAGGAGAATGGCGTAAACCCGGGAGGCGGAGCTTGCAGTGAGCTGAGATCCGGCCACTGCACTCCAGCCTGGGTGACAGAGCGAGACTCCATCTCAAAAAAAAAAAAAAAAGAATATACTTTACTCAATTGTTAAAAGCTGTAAATAGCTCAAAAGAAAAAAGTTTTCTTGATTCTGCTTTAAAAAAAAAGAATCAGCAATGTTTCAGACAAAAAAATCACTGAAAAATTATTTCAGCCTTCCATTAGTTCAGTCCATGCAGTTAACCCCTGTCCTGCTTGATACTGAGCCAGCAATCCTCATGAATACATTAGTTCTTTAATGAGAGTCCTGGAAGTTTTTTTATTCTTTAGTACAATGACATAGTGTCCAAGGTTATGTGAAACCTCCATTTAAGAGCACCCACAGTCCTTTCCATGAATTCCCTTGAAGAAGCAAGTTTTATGACCTTTTTTTTTTTTTTTCTGAGGCAGAGTCTTGCTCTGTCACCCAGGCTGGAGTGCAGTGGCATGATCTTGACTCATGGCAACTTCTGCCACCTGGGTTCAGTTCTGGTGCCTCAGCCTCCCAAGTGTCTGGGACTACAGGTGTTCGCCACTGTGCCTGACTAATTTTTGTATTTTCAGTAGAGACAGAGTTTCGCCATGTTTGTCAGGCTGGTCTCTTAACTCCTGGCCTCAAGTGATCCACCTGCCTTGGCCTCCCAAAGTGCTGGGATTACAGGTGTAAGCCACCGTGCCCAGCCCACTATATCTTAATATTAGATGATTACTCAAAAGAGAAAACCAAATTTTACCTTTGCGTATGATATTATTAATGCAAAAGCTACTTTTAATAAAATCTTATAAACAAATTCATCCTTAGAACTTCTAGACAAAAATTATGTTCCCTTAAAAAATCCACATTCGCATGCCTTCTTGTAACCATATTTTTAACCGAAACACATTCTACTTTTAAAATACACTTTGTGTGTATCTAGTAGTTTTAATTAAATACATTAATTATAATGTTACCTCTTAGTAACTCTTATTTTTGGTGAAAAACGTAGGAGGTTCATAAGTTTATAGACAAGTAGAAGCAAAATTTTATGTCTTTAAGCACTTAGCACACTATTTAACCTGCCTAACTAGTTTAGATCAAAAGTCTAAATTAAATTCTGGAGATGTTTTTATTTTATCAATAATTTAAAAACTAGTTTTATTTACCAAATATTGCTAAAGTTACATGAACTAAAAAGCACTTGAGTTAAAGTTTCTATTTTTCTGATAAAAATTTTATTTAAGCACTTTTTTCTTTAGGCCAATTAATTAGAGCTCTTTTATATATTTTGGTAGTGAAACATCACATACACATGACTTGTATAAACACATTGACATACAGACATACAGACATATAGACAGGAGCAGATCTTATAGATTTATATGAGTGTTCATTTGTCAGTTTTCAAAATACCTGTCCCCTGCTTTAGACTATCAATTCTTTTGATAACCTCTTTCATTGCCCTGAGCAATTGCCAGCTAGACAGCTCAAAATTTGCATTTCTAAACAGACAACGCTTAGGCAAAGCAAAATAGACACTTTGCATTTTAAAAGCACAGAGCTAACACATTAGGCCTAAATATTGTACCATCATTTGCTCAAACCAAGAGAAAAACAATAGTGTAAGTAAATTTTAGTTAAGATGGCCAGGAAAAGTACTTTAAACAAAGGTATGACTTATGAATTTAAAGCAATGGGAAGAGTTTCTAATGTATATAGGGAGATAACCATTACAAATACAAATTTCCTTGAAGATGTAAATTTATTTTATGAAAGAGTTTTCAGATAGTCAGCTACATGCCTGAAAGTTGTATTTTGGCTTTTTAAACTTGACTTGTTTCTTAATTAGATTACTGGCTTTAGGGTAGAGCCCTTTAATGAATATGAGAAGGAAAATATGCAGTTTTTATGGCCTGATATTTAAATACGTGCAAAGCAAGCATAGCTGAAAGGCAGAACAGATCCTCCAAAACCAAGGATTCCATTTTTTTTTTTTTTTTTTTTTTTTGAGACGGAGTCTCGCTCTGTCGCCCAGGCT
>NW_012115311.1:991555-994612 GCF_000951035.1 Colobus angolensis palliatus | reverse complement strand
TAGAGTGTGTGTGTGTGTGTGTGTGTGTGTGTGTGTGTGTGTGTGTGTGTGTACATATATACCCTAGATATCAGTTTTAGTTAAGTCTACTTTTGACTATTGAGCTCTTTAAAAAAAAACAAAACAACTTTTAAACTCTTTTACCACCAGATTTTTGCCTTAACAAACAGCTGGTATTTGAAAAGTCATACAAATATCAAACCAGAAAGGACTCATTCTCTGGCTGGAAAACAAACCCAAGTCACCAAGGTGAAAAGGGAAGAACCTTAGCTACTGAACTGCAGCATGGAGGTGTCCATTGTTTTTCTTAGAGGGAATCTGGAGCAATTTTGAGCTTTTAAAGATTTTAAACTTTTTTTTTAATGTTAGATTTTGCTCAAGCGAGTTCTCAAGACTAGCTATGACACTATTATGTGCCCTTTTTAAAATTTAATTTTCCCATCAATTCTTTAGAGTAAGAGATCTCTAAAACCTTTTTTATTTTTCTTTTGGCATTGACAATTAGGATTTTCAGTGGTGTACTTTATTCTGATAGCAACTCAATGCAAAAATCTCTCCGTGTAAAGCCCAGGTCATAATTTTCGAGGTTTAGAATAAGTTTGTATATTCCTGGAGAGGGCAGAAAGGAGGCAGTCCCCATGATCCCTAAAAATTCACTCTTAGAAATAGATTTAAGATGACAAAAACCCCATAGGGATGAGATCTTTTAAGAAAAAACTTCCCTAAGAAGTTGACACATTTAAAACAAAAAGTGTACTGCTTAAAATATCAGTTGTCTTGGATTCCCAATCTTTGCAGACTGGCTTCCTGATGTGAACCTGAAAATTCCCACCCTCCAGATAGTGGAGACTAAGAGAATACGACCACTTGGTGAGAAAGTCAGGCTCTCAAGGACATAAAACAAAATGAGAAGGAAGCATCATCCAGTTTTTATTTCAGGGGCCTACAGCAAAGTTTGTCTTAACAGATACTGATATAGTCCGAACTGCAGAACTGACCAGTCTGCAGGGCCAGCTTGAACAGTGAGCATATAGGGGTTCTAGGCCCATGTTCTGTCCTATGGTACCCCTCTTTATGACAGACTGACACAGAAAGACAAAGACAAAGAAAACAGCACCAAAAAAGGCTATTTCTTTCCAAAAATTTGGGAGATCAGGGATCTCTGGAGGAAGAAGCTCCCAGACCTCAGCAAATCATCCAAGCTGTCAGAGTAACAAAGAGCTTTTAGTCAGCTGGTAGGAGAGCTGCTGCAGGCCAAAGGGCAACAGTCAACTCAGAATCCCTTCATGTTTGCCAAAATGTAAACCCAAAAGTGTCTGAGACAAGTCGCAGTCAATTCAGAGGTTTATTTTGCCAAAGCTGAGGATGCACCTGGGAAAAAGAGGCACAACCACAGTAGGATCTTTTCCCTGTGCATTTTCCAAAGAGGGTTTTGAGGTCTTCAATATTTAAAAGGGAAAGAGCAAGCAGCAGGGGAATGAGGGAAAAAAAGACAGGAGGGTGAACAATGAGGTGAATAGTTACATTCTTATGAGGCTTTGATTAATGCTTACTGAATCCACATTCTATATGTGAAAGGAGCCAGTAGAGGAACTGTTATTTATACGTTCATCTCATGCTCAGTAAATATGCATTTTACATAAACCTAGAATATGGGAAGAAGTCAGATTTACATGTGTCTTCGGGTGGGCAGAGGCATGCTTTGTAGTCTTATCTTTGTCCAGTGCCTATGAAGATAAGCTGTTAATTTACATTGTCAGGGTGAGATTCAACAGAACTCTGTTTTAGGGTTAATTTATTGAAGGGATATTTATTCTGAGAGATTTGGGGGTCCACAAGGAATTTCCTTGTGAGAAATTTGTGAGGGAGGCCACCTGGAGAGATAGGTGACCTTCTATCATTGTAGCTTTCTGTTTAGGAACAAAAGGAAGGCTATTTTTTGCATGAATCTGTTCCCAAGCTTTATGTTTACCTTTGGCATTGTGATTTGGGGGACTTAAGATTTTATTTCCATTTTGGTTATTGTTATGTATAAAAGCTAAAGTGAAAGTAAAAGAGAGTGCCTGGTTGGGCCTTGAGCCTGGACCAACCTCAGATATAGGTCTGTCTGAGCTCAGGTTCTTAGCCTCAAATGTACCCACAAAGGAGAAAAAGTATGCCAGCACAACAGAAAGTACCTTTAATGTTTGTGGCTAGTAAGTGTGGCAGAAGGGCAAAAGCAGGTGACAGTTGAAACCATAGGGTATAGTATGAAGGAATCATTCCATTTCCTACAACAGTATCAGCAGCTCCCTGAGGAACTTTTACTAAAATGGATTGTGAGAGTAACTAATTTCAAACCAAAGCAGTGGCTTTGGTTTGAAATGCTGCACAGTGGAAAACATGTTTGGGTGATGTAAGACCCCCAGGTCACTAAAGAACTATTGCAGATTCATATATATGATACAGACACATAGGAGGTTATTCCTGAGAGAAGAACTGGGCTGGTGGACTGGATAAAAGCCACTGTAAGATCTTTTTACTCTGAAAAGGGGGTCTGTTCAACTCCCCCTATAAATGCCAAGTTGGTACTTCAGATGAAGCATGTACAAGCCATGTGTGATTGGCTTTATGAGGCCCGGGATATTCACCCACTGAATATGCCTGTTACCCAGGTTATGGTAAATGCTGTGGTTAAGGGGACCCCTCCTATATGGGTACCACATGTAATGACATCACTCCTGAAAAATGGAACAAGAGTCCTAGAAGCCTTATCAAATTTGTTGTCTCAGCTTTCCTTGATGGGTCTTACAGATATTAATTTTTAAAGCTAGGTTAATTAACAAGAACGTGGTGAAGGTTAGAGGAGAGAGTCAAAGGACTCATCCCAGAAGGGTGTAAATTTTTAAATGTTTGCTAAGAAATAAGATGAATAGGCCGGGTACGATGGCTCACGCCTGTAATCCCAGCACTTTGGGAGGGTGAGGCAGGTGGATCATGAGGTCAGGAGTTAGAGACCAGCCTGGCCAACATGGCGAAACCCTGTCTCTACAAAAATACAAAAATTAGCCAGGTGTG
>NW_012115311.1:980677-987139 GCF_000951035.1 Colobus angolensis palliatus | reverse complement strand
TAATTTTTTTTTTTTTTTTTGAGACAGAGTCTTGCTTTGTTGCCCAGGCTGGAGTGCAGTGGCGTGATCTTGGCTCACTGCAAGTCCTCTATTTACTTATTCATCTGCTATTAAATGTTCTATTATTTTTTTCTCTTTTTTTTTTTGTTTTGTTCTATTATTGAAAGTGGGTTATTAAATCTCCAATGATTATTGTAGAATTAGTTCTCCTTTATTTCTATTAACGCTTTCTTAACATATTATGGGGCTCTGCTATTTGGTGAATATATTTTTATAATTGTTACATCTTGGTAATGAATTGACCCTTTTATCAATATATTATAATGTCCCTCATTTTAAAGTCTATTTGGACTGATATTAGCATAGCCACCCCGGTTCTCCTTTTGTTACTGTTTGCATGGAATATCTTTTTCCATTGTTTTACTTTCAATATATTTGTCTCTTTGAACTCAAAATGAGTCTTTTGTAGATACCACATAAGTGGATCATGTTTTTTTTAATCCTTTCTGCCAATCTCTGTCTTTTAATGGTGAGTTTAATTTTTTAACATTTAAAGTGATGACTGATAAGAAAGCAATTACTTCTATCATTTGCTATTGTTTTCTACAAGTTTCATATACTTTTTGTTCCCCAAATACTGTCTTTTGTGTTTGATTGTGTCTTTCGTGTTTTTTGAAGTGTACCATTCTGATTCCTTCCTCAGTGTTTTTTTCTGTATATATTTTAATTATTTTTTTGTGGGTACTCTGGTGATTACAAAAAACACCCTAAATATATAAAAATACAATTTGAATTGATATCAACTAAGTTTTAGTAGCATACACAAAATCTATTCCTATACAGCTTTGTTATTGTCACAAATTGCATCTTTTATACATTGTGTGCCCATTAGCATACTTTATAATTCTTGTTTTCTACATTGGTCTCTCAAATAACATAGGAAACAATAGGGTACAGACTGGGCTCACAACTGCAATCCCAGTAATTTGGGAGGCCAAAGCAGGAGGATCTCTTGAGGCCAGGAGTTCAAGTTCAGCCTGGGCAACATAGCAAGACCCCCATTCTACGAAAAAAAAAAATTAGCAGGATGTGGTGGTGTGTGCCTGTAGTCCCAGCTACTTGGGAGGCTGAGGTCAGAGGATCACTTGAGCAGCAGTGGGGTTTGAGGCTGCAGTGAGCTGTGATTGTGCTACTGCACTCCAGCCTGGCTGACGGATTAAGAACTTGTCTCAAAAAGAAGAAATTAAAAAATAAAGATATAGGAGGCCGGGCTTAGTGGCTCACACCTGTAATCCCAGCACTTTGAGAGGCCGAGGCAGGTGGATCATGAGATCAGGAGTTTGAGACCAGCCTGGCCAACATGGTGAAACTCCATTTCTACTAAAAATACAAAATTATCTGGGTGTGGTGGCACGTGCCTGTAATCCCAGCTACTTGGGAGGCTGAGGCACGAGAATCGGTTGAACCCAGGAGGCAGAGGTTGCAGTGAGCTGAGATCGCACCACTGCACTATAGTCTGGTGACAGAGCCAGACTCACTCTCTCTCTCTCTCTCTGTATATATGAAACAAAATTTTTATACTAAAAATACAATAATACTGACCTATGTAGCTACCTATATTGGAGTTCTTGATTTTCTCATATATTTTCATGTTAGTGCTTAGCATTCTTTCATTTCAGCCTAGAGGACTCCCTTTAACATTTTGTATAGGGCAAGTCTACTAGGAACAAACTCCATTTTATTTGTCTGAGAATGTCTTAATTTCTCCTTACTTTTTGAAGGAAAGTTTTTAGAAATGAAATCTTTGGGTGACAGGATTTTTTTCTTTCAGTACTTAGCTTATTCTCATGTTTTCTGGCCTATATGGTTTTTAATGACAAATTGGCTATTAATTATATTGAAAAATCCCTTGTATGTGATGAGTTCCTTCTCTCTTGCTACTTTCAAGATTCACTTTGTCTTTGATTTTCAACAGTTTGATTGTGTCTCATTGTCAGACTTTTGAGTTTGTCCTATATGAAGTTTATTAAACTTCGTGGATGCATACATTCATGTATTTCATCAACATTGGGGAGTTTCTGGTAATTATTTCTTCAAATATTCTCTCTCTCCTTTTCTATGTCTTCTCCTTCTGAAATCCCCATAAAGAGGATGTTGAGGCCGGGCGCGGTGGCTCAAGCCTGTAATCCCAGCTACTCAGGAGGCTGAGGCAGGAGAATCGCTTGAACCTGGGAGGTGGAAGATGCAGCGAGCCAAGATCACGTCCTTGCACTCCAGCCTGGGTGACAAGAGCAAGACTCCATCTCAAAAAAAAAAAAACCAAAAACAAAGCATTGATAAGGGTGAAACTAAAAGGAAGAAGAAAGGGGAGAGTCATGGGACTCATCCCAGCAGGGTAAACATGTTTAAATATTTATTAAAAATGGAATAAATACAACAGAAATTGATGGGGTTAAAACAAAGGTCTTAATACAACACTGTCAAAGATTGGGTAGACCAGAGGGAACCCCGACTGTCTGCAAACATTATAGGGCCCAAAACAGTTTTCTGTATTTGCCCTAGATTTGTGAAATTTAAGAAAAAAATGAGAAGGTAAAGATTATAATGAGAAAGCTGACTAAAAATTGTCTGGGGCAATGTTGAGGCAGTTAATCAAGATAAAGATTGACCAATGAGCCCAAGTCCCTTGGCTCAACTCACTGCTGGGAACTCAAATCCTTTTTCACAAGAAAGGGTAAAATGGTCTAGGGATGGAGGAAAAGGTTCCTGGAACTACAACATAAAATGTAAGGGTCGATAGGATTTTAAGAGTTAAAATGTTTGAACAGGCTTTATGTAAAGTAGCTGTGTCTCCTTTACCTAAATGTTTTCTGGGAATGGACATTGTATATGACTGGAGGATGTTTCCCCTTCCTGGTACTGTGAAGCAGAAAGCATGTAAATCTTCCCTTTGAACAATATTAATTGGACATGCTCAGAGGGAACCAGTAAGACTGACCAAGCCCACAAAGTGTAGAATAGAAGCTGAAGTGCTGCTAGGGAACAAATTATCCACTGGATAGCTCCTTGTAGAATGTTTATTGGGGCTTATGGCAAAAGTCTATGAGCACCTTCACTAGAGAATTTTCATTTGGGGGCATTTGCTGCCTTGTAATTGGATGTTAGCTGAAGCTACTGCTATAATTCAAGGACATAAAATGGCCTTGACACCTGAAGTAATAATGTCTGAATGTCAGAGAAACACTCTAATGAGGATAGCAGCACCCAAAAGAGTCCCACTAATAAAATGGGAATGGTTTGTGTAGGATTTATGCTATCTGAAGAACGCAAGGAGGAGATATGAGCAGGGAGCCTCTTTTTCCCTAGGACTGACTCTGAAACTGTGTGAGGAGCTGCTGGATTCTACAGTGCATAATAAACAGCTCTCACCTGACTGACAAAGAGCTGCTTGGTTTGTGGATGGCAGTTCCAAGGTGAAAGGACAATATCCTGTTTGGAAGGCTGCCACTCTAATTGTTAAGTATACTATTGTGAACAAAATTTACCTGTCTCTCTACCTGATATCTGCAAAACTGGAAACTATTCATATATTCTTATGATATGGGAATATAGTTATTCAAATAAGTTCAGTAAGAATCTGTTTTCTTTTGTAACAGGACACAATTGGAGACACAGGTTCTTTTATCAAGGCCTTGACTGGAGTGGCATGTTTTCAGATATGACCACATTGCTTTGAGGAAATGAGGTTGACGTTATAGAGCTGATAAAGCCCCCACGCAAAGGCCAGCCTACCTCTGGTAAGTAAAAAATGTCACTTTCTGGCAGGGCCAGGAACTCACGTTATTTTTGGGCCTCAAGGAGAGAGGAATACACCTATTCATATAGGTATGACAGGCACAATCGGATACTGAATCCTTGACTTGGTTAGCCTCAGGGCTTATAGAAGTCTAATCTGAGATTCCTTATGAAAAGTATCCCAATGAAGCCATCTTAAAAGGAGCCAATATGGCCAATCCGTATTCTCCCTGCACTTTATGCAAATAGTCAGGTCAAGTTAATGAGACTAAATTTATTTCACAAGTAAATTGGTCCTACTTTGACTTATCCTTAGTAGAAATGGGAAAACTGTTGAGAAAAACTGTGTTTCAGAAGAAAACTATAGTATGCTTATTATTAGATTGTAGCCTTAATCATTGTTTTTGAGTTTTATTATTTGCCTGTAATTCAAACTGAATCCTGAATTATTTCCTCACTACAAATTTCTAAAGAAAAACTGAGATTTAATTGTCTTCATGCCCTTTTTGATTATAATCCTTGTGTGCATTATATTTCTACTATTCAAATTATTAATGTTATATATCTCTCATTTTTCTTCTTCCAAGAAAACCAAAGTCATGGTATTTCAATGACTAGAGATGACAAAACAAAGCCTGTGAATCTCCCTAATTTGGGATGCTACTGGGTCTGATCTGTTTTCCCTTGCCAACCCACTGCTGCTAAAGTTGCACAATATCAAGCACTTTCCTTAAAGGCTCAGAAGAGGAGGGTGTGTGAGATTAAGAGGGGTGGAGTGTGGGGGCTAAAGCAACTCCATCTTGGATATTGATCTGCCATATTGAGTTCTGACTAAGCCCATTTCCAAAAAGGCCTCTAAGATTTTTTTGTTTGTTTGTTTTGCTTAGCGTTCCTTGTGTAAGATCGTGTACTTACCTTACATCCTGCCCTTGAATAATTGTCCTACACATCCCTTCTGTATCACGTATACCCTTTCCCCATGGTATATAAGCCCTGGTTCTGGGTATAATGGCATGGGGACCCACCAACCTGTCTCCACACTACCTGAGACACAGACATGGTTTCTATTCATAAGTCACTTTTAAATATTTCTACTAGGTGCATTGGCTCATGCCTATAATCCCAGCACTTTGGGAGGCAAAGCAGGAGGATCACTTCAGGCCAGGAATTCAAGACCAGCCTGAGCAACATAGTGAGACCCCCTCCTCCCTTTGCAAAACATACAAAAGTTAGCTGGGCATGGAGACACATGCCTCTAGTCCTAGCTACAGAGGCTGAGACATGAAGATTGCTTGAGCCAGGAGTTCAAGTGGCTGTGATCATGCCACTGTACTCCAGCCTGGGACCCTGTCTGGAAGGAAAGAGAGAAAGAAAGAAAAGAAAGAGAGGAAGGAAGAAGGGGAGGAAGGAAGGAAGGAAGGAGGGAGGGAGGGAGGGAAAGAGAGACAGAAAGAGAAAGAGAGAAAAAAAAGAAGAGAAGAGGCCGAGCATGGTGGCTCATGCCTGTAATCCCAGTACTTTGGGAGTCCGAGGTGGGCGGATCACGAGGTCAGGGGATTGAGACTATCCTGGCCAACGTGGTGAAAACATACAAAAATTAGCTGGGCATGGTGGCACACACCTGCAATCCCAGCTACTTGGGAGGCTGAGGCAGGAGAATTGCTTGAACTGGGGAGTTGGAGGTTGCAGTGAGCTGAGATCATGCCACTGCACTCCACCTTGGTGACAGAGTGAGACTCTGTCTCAAAAAACAAGAAAGAAAGAGAGAGAGAGAAAGGAAGAAAGAAAGAGAAGGAGAAGAAGAAGAAAAGAAGAAGAGGAGGAAGGGAGGAGGAAGGGAGGAGGAAGGGAGGAGGGAGGGAGGGAGGGAAGGAAAGTTTCTTCCTGAGAAACTGGATATGTAAGCCTCTTTGGGCTCTTAACTTCCTTTGAATTTTAGTGGTTGGTTTGCATAGGCTTGCTCACTGTGGAACATTGAGGTGAATTTCACATAATGTAAAATTAACAGTTTTGAAGTGAACATTTTAGTTGCCTTTGAGGTTAATCCTTATTGTAGAATGTATCAGTACTTCCTTCCTTTTTATGGCTGAATAATATTCTATTGAATAAATATGCCACATTTAGTCTTTTTTCACTCATCAATTGATGGACACTTGGGATGTTTCCACCTCCTTTTGGCTATTGCACATAAGGCTGCTAGAACATTCATTCGTGTACAAGTATTTGTTAAAATACCTGTTGCCAAATCTTTGGGATAGATACTTAGAAGTGAAATTGCTGGGTTATATGGTAATTCTATATGTAATTTACTGAGGAACTAACAAATTGTTTTCCTTAGAGGCTGAACCATTTTACATTCCCACCAGGAATGTACAAAGGTTTGAATTTTTCGACATCTTCACCAACACTTGCTATTTCCCCATCTCATCCTTTTTAATAGCCATAGTTATATAATTATACTCATTTCTAGTGGGTGTGAAGCTATATTTCATTGTGGTTTTGATTTGCATTTCCCCAATGACTGATGATCTTGAGCATCTTTTTCATGTACTTGTTGTCCATTTGTTTATCATCTTTGGAAAAATGTCTAAGTCCTTTGCCCATTTTTTTTTTTTTTTTTTTGAGACGGAGTCTGGGATTACAGGCATGAGCCACTGTAACCAGCCT
>NW_012115311.1:970426-976967 GCF_000951035.1 Colobus angolensis palliatus | reverse complement strand
CGGGGTTTCACTGTGTTAGTCAGGATGGTCTCGATCTCCTGACCTCGTGATCCGCCCGTCTCAGCCTCCCAAAGTGCTGGGATTACAGGCTTGAACTACTGCGCCTGGCCCCTCTTCTTTTTTTAATAACTTTTTCTTTTTAAACCTTTTTAGCATATTCTGACTGTGCTATTTGGCTTGATTTTTTTAGAAGAAAAAGTTCACTTGAATAGGGTCGGGGAGAGTTGAGAAAAGCTTTGGTGAGAGTTATCTCAGTAAGTTTTTGTACTGCCCCTCAAGCACAGGGTATAAGGCAGCATCCAACAAGGATTAGTATACCTGTGACAATTGCAGGAGAGGTGAGTATTGAAGTTATTAACCTTTTCTATCCACCGAATCACTTTTCTATAAGGCCTGGAAAGGGATCGTTTATCCCTGAGTTTTTAGCTAATTTATTTGATAGAAAGGTAAGGCCTTGTAAAGCCTTTGTAATCGTTTCATTGGGGGCCATGTTATTAGGAATAAAAATGCAACATTGGCTTCCAGTCATGACACAAACTCCACCTTTTTCTGCTAGCATCATGTCTAATGCTTGTCTGTTCTCCCAGGCCATTTGACTGGCGGGCCCTAATTGTTCAGCTGTTCCTTTAATGGCATCTTTGGTATAGTTAAGAAAACGTTGTTGGATATAGTAAATGTAGCTTATTTAATTTACATTTTTATTGATAGTTACCCATTACAACAATGCAGATTCAAACCCTGCAGCTATTTGGTTTCAGGCTTTAAATTTATTTGGCACTCCTCGTGGAACCCTGATGGCATCTATATAGACCTGAGGATCAAAGAACTCATAAGGAGCCTCTCCTGGCTTGTGGTGTTTTGCTTTTACTTTCTTGGGTTGGTGGAATGCCCGGGTGAAAGGGACGGCCAACTGGACTAGAGCATAAGTTCCGCCCCAGTTATTTGGTAGAGCATCCAGTGGAAGTCTGCCTCCACACCACCATACATCTGCTCGGGATGGCTAAGGGCAGACTGATGGGTAAGCTCTTGGAAGGGCTAAGCTCTTTGCATCCCTTTAAGTTTCTAAGAAATGTCAAGTTTTCCCCCTATTGTGAGAGACATGAGATAAACCTGGCATTGAGAGGCAGAGGCTGAATGGCCCTCGGGGGCTGACCCACAGGGTGTTGAACTTCAGGGAACAGCAGAGAGAGAGAGCTTGGCATGATTTATCATTCCAGGCTGTGGGATTCTGGAAAAGAGCCACTATACAGCTCATGCCCAGTTGACGGAGAGACCATCCAAGTGGCAAGGGGACAGTCTGGACCTCTGGCCTACCGTGCACACAGGCATAATAGTCACTTTTGTTCAAGGTGCAGACAGAATATTTAATCCATTTTAGCCAGGCATTTGCATCTTGGTATCTTGTCTCAATTGCTAAGGTTTGTTTTAAGTCATTTACTTTTACAACTGACACCTTAGTCCTGTCATTAGGTATACGAATAACAGATGTTTGGTTTAAAGCTGAAATTATTGGGCATGGGGAAGGAGGAGTAGGAGTAATATGTATTTCAAAAATACCTACAGGATCTTTCCCATTGACATTGGCCCCTATTCTATAGAGGCAACTGAGGGCAGGCCGAGGGTTGGTGGAGGTAGGGATAGTAATAGAAATAAGGATAGGGTTGCATTGGTGGGATTGGCACTCAGGGAGAGTAGTTCCTTTGGTAAAGTGGAGGAGGGGCTTTAGATCGACGCACAACCCCCTTGTAGAAGTCCAACGTTGTTATTGGGTGGACCAAGGGATGTAGTCCCAATTACTACAAGGTTGCCAGGCTGTGGGAGTAAAGGAATGGCATTTTGGTTGTAGATGATCACAACGGTGAGAACTAGGAGTAACAGTGGAAACTAAAGGGCCAGGGCAGAGATACTTGTCTGAAGAAGCTAGTTGCCTTTGGTCCTTTAAATCCCCACAAGGTATAACAAGACAAGCATTAAAAACAATGGTTTGGGGTGAGTCAGACTTCGTTTTTTTGTTTTTGTTTGTTTGTTTGTTGTTTGTTTGTTTTTTGAGACGAAGTCTTGCTCTTGTTGCCCAGGCTGGAGTGCGCTGGTGTGATCTTGGCTCACTGCAACCTCCGTCTCACAGGTTCAAGCGATTCTCTTGCCTCAGCCTCCCAAGTAGCTGGGATTACAGGCGCCTGCCACCATGCCCGGCTAATTTTTGTATTTTTAGTAGAGACGGGGTTTCACCATGTTGGCCAGGCTGGTCTAGAACTCCTGACCTCAGGTGATCCACCCTCCTCAGCCTCCTAAAGTGCTGAGATTACAGGCATGAGCCACTGCACCCAGCCAGACTTAGTGATATTAATAATGAAGTAGCTATCAATGGAGTAAGGAAAAAGGGAGAGACAATATAATACCTATAGAAGAAGTAAGTACTGTTTAGCTTTAATTTGGTAGGGCTTGACCCTGGAACAATGGCCCATGATTCCAAAGGTGGTGGTGGTGCTCCTTTGACTCGAGTGTGGTGGGTCCACCCTCTTTCTGCTAGTCAGACTGCCATTTCAGTAGTTAGGAGCACTAGATAAGGTCCTTCGTAAGCTGCCTTGAGTAATTTTTTCTATCCTTTGATGAGGATGTATCCCCAAGTTGATGTTGGTGTACTGGGAACTTTAGGGGCAGTGCCTGTGCTAGGAGACCTTTGGTTTTAAGAGAAGAAAAACTGAAGATAGACCAAGTATATACTTTTTGAGGAACTGATCTGTAGTTTCAAATGTAGGGACATCAGTAGTAGAATGTAAATAAGGCAGCCTGTATAGCATCTCATAAGGAGATAAACCAACATCCTTTTGAGGGGAGATTTTGATCCTTAACAAGGCAATGAGGAAGTATTTAGTCCCTGGTAACTGGGTTTCTAGGACTAGTTTGGTCCTCATCTCCTGCCCCTGCAGCCATCGCAACAGGACAGTGGGACACGTCTCCCCCTGGGTGGGGTGACCAAAGACCCCCTCCCGAAGGAGAATGGTAATCCCTGACAGGCCATCAGAATTTGTTAGAAATAGAGCTCGGAGTCGTAAGGAAAATGAGCACTCGAAGGATTTCTCAGCAAAGCAAATTTACTTCTACTGAGAGGGGTGCCTTCTGTATGGCCAGTCACCATGACAGCACACAGAACAAAGAAGAGTGAAAGTTTTTATTCCAAATGCAAATCCTGCCCCTGTGCCCTTTCCCCATCAATGGGGGTCAGACTGCACAATTTAAGCTAAACCCAACTGGCTAAACATTTAAATTCTTTTTTTTCTTTTTTTTTTTTGAGGCAGAGTCTCGCTCTGTTGCCCACGCTGGAGTGCAGTGGCATGGTCTCAGCTCACTGCAAGCTGCGCCTCCTGGGTTCATGCCATTCTTCTGCCTCAGCCTCCCCAGCAGCTGGGACTACAGGCACCTGCCACCACACCCGGCTAATTTTTTTGCTTTTTTTTTTTTTTTTTAAGTAGAGACGGGGTTTCACTGTGTTAGCCAGGATGGTCTCGATCTCCTGACCTCGTGATCCGCCCGCCTCAGCTTCCCAAAGTGCTGGGATTACAGGCGTGAGCCACCGTGCCCAGCCTAAACTCTTTCTTAGATAAGGTGAGCATGTAAGGGAGAGGGGGGAGATGGGGAAGGGGTTGTCTCTGGCAAGCTAGAGAGTCAGTCTTTTCTTTCTTTCTTTTTTTTTTTTTTTTTTTTTTTTTGAGATGGAGTTCTGCTCTGTCGCCCAGACTGGAGTGTAGTGGCACAATCTCTGCTGACTGCAACCTCCGACTCCTAGGTTCAAGCAATTATCTTGCCTCAGCCTCCCGAGTAACTGGGATTACAGGTGCCCACCACTACACCTGGCTAATTTGAGAGTCAGTCTTTTCCCAAATGAGGAAAGGAATATAAGCTGGTGCTAATAATGCCACTGATGCTGTGGCATGCCTGGGCAGAAAACAGCAGAAAAAAGGAAAGAAGAAGAGAGAGGGAGGGGTACTGGGAATTAAAGAGTAAAGGATTAATCAAGCTATTTAAAAAAAAAAACTTTGCCATATCTCACACAAACTAATTTAGCAAAGACTGTATTCTTTATAATGCGTGCTCACTGAAGGCTGAATTTCATCACCTCAGCTGTTAACCAAGTGGCCTGACAGAGATTTCCTTAAATGCCTGGAACCAAAGAAAAGAAAAAAAAGTCTCTTGCAGGTTACCTCTAAGTGTGAGTACTCCTTCAACACTATGCAAAGTTGTCCCTCAACTCTGCCTTAGCCTTCACCTCCTGCTTGCACAGAGCCTAAAGATCAGCCAAAAGTGCAAGCCTAAAGTTGTCTCTGGTGTTTTCTGAGCAAGCAGCTGGTCCTAGGCATGTGTGTTAAATTCCAGTTTCACTAGTACATGCAGTAGTGTTTCAAAGCTCTTATTACCTCAAGAATCTTTCTTCATAGCCTACTGTTTACCAGCCTTTGAATATTCCCAGATTTTGCCCCATTTGCTCTCTCTTGCCCCAGGAGAATATAGGAGACATTTACAGTGAAATGCCTTTTTCACATGCTTCCTGGAAAGGTGCTACAGCCCAATGGGGGTAAAACAAAGGTCAGCCTTTATACTGATTGCTCAAGGAGCTGCCAGGCAGGTCAAATTGCATACCACCATTTTTGAAGAACAAGGTTCATATTGGCCCCCTAGCATCAGCAAGGTGCACCAGGATTTCAGATGGCCACTCCCATAGCCACTGCCAAGCTGAGAATGGAAATGGTAGGTGGGTAAACAAGAGTACAAACAACGTTTTCTTACTAAAATTTAGCAGTCTCATTCTTTATTATTTTTATTTTTATTTTTTTTTGAGACAGAGTTTTCGCTGTTGTTGTCCAGGCTGGAGTGCAATGGCGCGATCTCGGCTCACTGCAACCCCCGCCTCCCGGGTTCAAGCGATTCTCCTGCCTCAGCCTCCTGAGTAACTGAGAATACAGGCATGCACCTCCATGCCCCGCTAACTTTGTATTTTTAGTAGAGATGGGGTTTCTCCATGTTGGTCAGGCTGGTCTCAAACTCCTGACCTCAGGTGATCCGCCTGCCTCGGCCTCCCAAAGTGCTGGGATTACAGGCATGAGCCACCGTGCCCAGCCCAGTCTCATTCTTTATTAAGCACTCCCGTCAATGTGGTAAGATTTTGATGAGATTCCAGAGTTCTAAAAACGTTTATTCTGTTGTTTTTTTTCCACCAACTTAACAGTTGCTTCACTGGAGTGACTGATTCTTGGATCTTTCTACTCTACTATTTTTAATAATGTAGCTCTTAAGAGATTTAAATTTTGGTTTACACTTTTCTACCAACTGTGTTTTAGGATTTCCATTTAATATACAGCTGAGCATATTGGTTAATCATTCAATACTTACATGTTCCAACCGTGAGAAGTACAGGACAGAATCCATTACTGAATTGTTCGACTTGGTGCAATGCCTCACATACCTGTTTTCCTTGAGTTCTTTTTTTAAATAAAATATCCTCATCTGAAACTTAAGAGCCTTTGAGAAATACTGAGCAAAATGAAATCTGGAAAGTAATATATGATATTATAGCAGAGATTATGTTCAATATTTCATTATATTTATAACAAAAATAACATAGTTGATCATCCTCAAATCTGTGAAATTATTATTTGTGTAGAAATGCAGTAATTGTGCAAATCTCATGAAAATATATTTTCGGAGATCTTAGTTTCATTAAATAATGTAAGATAGCACATAATACAATGTTAAGCATAAACTAGATAATAAAAAACTATTAGTGTCTCCTAATATTACAAAGAAAATGTCCAACATATAATAAAAGGCATCAGTCATACTAAGAACCAAGAAAGTCACAACTTGAATGAGAAAAAGACAATCAACTGATACCAATACAGATGAATCAGGTATTGGAATTATTTGACAAGCACTTCAAAACAGCCTTCATAAAAATTCTTTAATAGCCTATTAAAAATTCTCTGGAAATGATGGGGAAAAAAAGCAAAAAATCTCAGCAAATAAATCGAAGTAATAAAAAAGAATAAAAATGCTGTACCAGCATTTTTTTTTTTTTCTGGAGACAGTCTCGCTCTGTCACTCAGGCTGGAGTGCAATGGCGCCATTTCGGCTCACTGCAGTCTTTGCCTCCCGGGTTCATGCTATTCTCATGTCTCAGCCTGCCGAGTAGCTGGGATTGTAGGTACCCACCACCACGCCCAGCTAATTTTTGTATTTTTAGCAGAGACGGGGTTTTGCCATGTTGGTCAGATTGGCCTCAAACTCCTGACCTCAGGTGATCCACCTGCCTAAGCCTCCCAAAGGGCTGGAATTACAGGCATGAGCCACCATGCCCAGCCTAAAGAACTTTTTAAAATATTGAGACAGAGTCTCATTACATTGCCCAGACTGGTCATGATCTCCTGGCCTCAAGTGATCCTCCTGTCTCAGCCTCCCAAATTACTGAGATTGCAGGCATGAGCCACAATGCACACCCCCCACCACACCCTTTTTTCTTTTCTTTTCTTTTTTTTTTTTTTTCTTT
>NW_012115311.1:968625-970376 GCF_000951035.1 Colobus angolensis palliatus | reverse complement strand
AAAAAAAAAAAAAAAAGAGGATGTTGATAGGCTTTAAAGTATCCATGAGATCTCTTTGACTCAGTTAATTTTTTCTTCATTCTTTTTGCTTTCTGATCCTCAGAATGGGTCTCTTCAATAGTGCTATCTTTGGCTTGCTGAGGTTTTTCTTCTTACTTCTCAAATCTGCCACTGAAACTGTGTAGTGTTAGTTTAATTTTAGTTATTGTACTTTTTTTTTTTTTTGAGACAGAGTCTCACTCTGACACCAGGCTAGAGTGCTTTGGAGTGGAGTGGCACGTCTCAGCTCACTGCAACCTCTGCCTCCCAGTTCAAGCTATTCTCCTGCCTCAGCCTCCTGAGCAGCTGGGACCACCACACCCAGATAATTTTTTTTTTTTAAATGGAGTCTTGCTCTGTCACACAGGCTGGAGTGTAGTGACACGATCTCAGCTCACTGAAACCTCCACTTCCCAGGTTCAAACAATTCTTCTGCCTCAGCCTCCCAAGTAGCTAGGACTACAGGTGTGTGCCACCATGCCCAGCTAATTTTTGTGTTTTTAGTAGAGACAGGGTTTCACTATATTGGCCAGGCTTGTCTCAAACTCCTGACCTCATGATCTGCCCGCCTCAGCCTCCCAAAGTGCTGGGATTACAGGCATAAGCCACTGCGCCTGGCCTGTATTTTTAGTAGAGATGGGGTCTTTCAAGGCCAGGCTGATCTTGAACTCCTGACCTCAGGTTGATATGCCCACCTTAGCCTCCAAAAGTGCTGGAATTACAGGCATGAGCCACCATGCCCAGCCTCAGTTATTGTCCTTTTCAGCTCCAGAATTTTTATTTGGTTCCATTTAAAACATTTCTGTATCTTTATTAATATTCTCACTTTGTTCATATATCGTTTTCCCAGTCTCCTTTAAACTTTTGTCTATGGTTTCCTTTAACTCTTTAAGACAACTGATTTAAAGTCCTCAGGGATGGTTTATGTCAATATTCTACACATAAGTGGACCATACTTTCTTGTTTCTTGTATGTCTTGTAATTTTTTGTTGAAAATTGGACATTTTGAATAGTATAATGTAAGTAACTCTGGAAATCAGAATTTTCACCTTCCCCATGATTTGTTGTTGTTAATTGTTGAAGCCTGCAGTCATCTTCTTGTTTAGTGATTTTTCCAAACTGTTAGAAATAGAGCACGGAGTTGTAAGGAAAACTAGCATGCAGACAAAGGATTTCTCAGCAAAGCAAATTTACTTCTGCACAAAGGGGTGCCTCCATATGGCCAGTCCCCACGAGAGTACACAGAACAAAGGAGAGTGAAAGTTTGTATTCCTGATGCAAATCCTGCCCCTATACCCTTTCCCCATTGGCTGGGGTTGGACTGCACAGTTTAAGCTAGACCTGCTTGGCTAAACATTTAAACTTTTTCTTATATAAGTGGGCACGTAAGAGAGAGGGGAGAGAGGGAAGGGGTCGTCTGCGGTGAGCTAGAGAGTCAGTCAGTCTTTTCCCAAGTAAGAAAAGGAATGTGAGCTGGTATTGACAACGCCACTGGTGCTGTGGCCTGCCTGGGCATGTAGTAACAGCAGAAAAAAGGAAAGAAGAAGAGATGGGGAGGGGTACTAGGAATTAAAGAGTAAAGGATTAATCCGATTGTTTGAAGAGAAACTACCATATTTCACAACTTTCTTCTTCTGTTTTTTTTTTTTTTTTTGAGACAGAGTCTCGCTCTGTCACCCAGGCTGGAGTGCAGTGGCCGGATCTCAGCTCAC
>NW_012115311.1:927332-960834 GCF_000951035.1 Colobus angolensis palliatus | reverse complement strand
CTATGTTGCTCAGGCTGGTTTCAAACTCCTGACCTCAAGTGATCCACCCGCCTTGCCCTCCCAAAGTTCTGGGATTACAGGCATGAGCCCCGGCACCCAGCCAGCACTGGCCAGCACCCTGCCTTTTTTTAAAAACCATGAATGGGTGTTGGAATTTGTCACATGCTTTATCTGTTTCCATTGATATGATCATATGACTTTTTAGCTTGTTGATCTGGTGGATTACATGAATTTCTCAAGTGTTGAACTAGCCTTGTATGCCTGGAATAAATCCCTATTGGTCAAGGCTATGAACTGCATGTTTGTGTCCCCTCAAAATCGATATGCTGAAACTCTAACTCCCCAGTGTTAGGAGGTAGGACCTTTGGGAGGTCATGAGGGTGGAGCCCTCATGAATGGTAATATTGCCCTTATAAGACAAAACATGAGATAATTTATATCTCTTTCAGCCATGAGAGGATACAGTGAGAAGAGGGTGGTCTGTAAACCCAGAAGAGTGCCCTCCCCAGACACTGAAACTTCTAACACTTTGATCTTGAATTTCCCAAACTCTAGAACTATGAGAAATAAATGTTTGTTCTTTATGCCACCCAGCATTTGATATTTTTGTACAGCAGCCTGAATTAAGATAGTCACAGTGCATAATGTTTTATTATTTTATTTTATTCAGTTTGCTAATATTTTGTGGAGGACCTTTGAATCTATGTTCATGAAAGCTATTGGTGTGTAGTTTTTTGTTTTTGTGTTGTTGTTTTTATTTTTTTGTCCTGGTTTTGATATTCAGGTGATACTAGCCTCACAAAATGAGTTGGAGAATGTTCTTTTTCTGGAAAAGATTGTGAAAATGCGTTGTTATCTCTTTAAATGTTTGGTAGAATTCTCCAGTCAAACCATCTGGGCCTGGGATTTCTTTTTTAGGAGATTTAAAAAAAATAAATTCAGTTTCTTTAATGGCTAATATAGGGCTACCTAAATTATCTATTTCATCTTGGTTGTGTTTGTCATTACTTCTAAGTTTTCCACCCTGTTGCCCAGGCTGGAATGGAGTGGCACGATCTCAGCTCACTGCAACCTCCACCTCCCGGGTTCAAGCACTTCTCTGCCTCAGCCTGCTGAGCAGCTGGGATTACAGGCATCTGCCACCATGCCTGGCTGATTTTTGTATTTTTAGTAGAGATGGAGTTTCACCATCTTGGCCAGGCTGGTCTTGAACTCCTGACCTCATGATCCACCTGCCTCGGCCTCCCAAAGTGTTGGGATTACAGGTGTGAGCCACCACATCTGGCCAGGAAACATGACTTTTAGTAGTGCTTGTGACCAAAACCTATGGAGGAGAAAATGCAGTGTAATATACAAGTAACCCTGAGAATGACTAATCCAGTCGGATAAAACTCTTCTCAGTTTTTGTACCTACAATGTGAGGGGATGGGAGGTGGGAAAGTACCTTATACTGGATCTTTTCTGTAGAAATCTCAATTTTTGTACTATTATCATTTGCTAATGTGACGTGAAATTTAAGCAACCGGCAATGAGGAAAAATAGAGGAAATACTTAGACTGTAACAGAGCTCTTCAGAGTTCTTTGTTTTGCAACAATCACCTTTCAAAACTTCCCTAATAACTTGGACAGACAAACCCAGTTGAATTTACAGATGCTTGTGGAAAGGTTAGAGAATTTGAGAGAAATAAAAAAGAGTTGGGAGTGAATATGTGTGTCCTACTGCTTTGGTTTTGTTTCTTAGCATTTATTGGTTCAAATAGATTTGTTGCTTTGCAGATTCTCTGCCATCTTTATAAAAGATAAGGAGAAAACCTCTCAGTGTCCCTCTATAGTGTGAGAAATGTGATTTATAATAACATCATTTCATAATTGAAAATACTGTTTCGTTGTCTGGGAAAATGAGTGCATCAGAATTAACTTGTAGTTTTGGAGGCAATGGGTTGCTATAACAACCAGAAAAGCAATGGTGTAATAACAGCTCTTCTTGAAAGCTGGAGAACTCACTAAATGCTGAGAGCTATAGCTGCAAGTGTTTGTCATATGAATTCAAACAAGAACCAAATGCATTCATTTCTTTCTTTCATGAGCACCGACTCCATGTCTGGCACTATGCTAGTAACTGGTGAAAGAGACATGGTCCCTCCTGTGATGGAGCGAACAATCAAGACCAATAATAAAGAGTTAAAAAAAAAAAAAAGATAAACAGAGTAATTTCAGCATGTAAGAAAGGCCCTTCCATAGAGAAACATTGGCCTCTGATACTGGACAAGCAGAGAAGGGTTGCTCCAGTATGGGACATGGAGAAGTACCTGGTTATATCATAAATCTTGCCTTTAAGGCTATATGAGCTCTAGTAAAGTGAAGGAAAAAAAGAATGGAGTCTTACAGTCTTTATTAGTAAAAATAATTTAAGGGAAGAAACTGCTAATTGAAACATGATCATTTTTCTTTCTTTTTTTTTTTTTTGAGACGGAGTCTTGCTCTGTCGCCCAGGCTGGAGTGCAGTGGCTGGATCTCAGCTCACTGCAACCTCTGCCTCCCGGGTTCACGCCATTCTCCTGCCTCAGCCTCCCGAGTAGCTGGGACCACAGGCGCCGGCCACCTCGCCCGGCTAATTTTTTGTATTTTTAGTAGAGACGGGGTTTCACCGTGTTAGCCAGGATGGTCTCGATCTCCTGACCTCGTGATCCGCCCGTCTCGGCCTCCCAAAGTGCTGGGATTACAGGCTTGAGCCACCGCGCCCGGCCGATCATTTTTTATTACAAGAGTTTAATATGTAAATTCCCAGAATTCTTGAATTAGGAGGATTCAACATTAAAATAAGAGTTGTTTGTGTGTTTTAAAACAGTATTGTTTTGGGCTGGGCACGGTGGCTCATGCCTATAATCCCAACACTTTGGGAGGCCGAGGCAAGCGGATCACCTGAGGTCAGGAGTTCGAGACCAGCCTGGCCAACATGATAAAACCCCGTCTCTACTGAAAATACAAAAATTAGTCAAGCGTGGTGGCGCATGCCTGTAGTCCCAGCTACTTGGGGGTGCTGAGGCAGGGGAATCGCTTGAACCCAGGAGGCAGAGGTTGCAGTGAGCCGAGATTGTATCACTGCACTCCAGCCTGGGCAACAGAGCAAGACCCTGTCTCAAAAACAAAAAAAAGTATTGTTTTATTTCAGCTTGATTCGTAATAGCCCCAAACTGGAAACAAGCAAATAAAACCAAATGTCCTTCAGTGGATGAATGATGAAACAAACTGTGTTATAGACATACCATGGAATACTCTGGCAATAAAAAGGAAATGAACTTTTTTTGAAGAATAACAGCTTCACTGAGATATAATTCACATACCATAAAGTTCATCTTTTTAAAGTTTACAGTTCAGTTGTTATTAGAACACTGACAATACAACCACGACTTAATTGTGCAAAAATCACCAGTCATTCCAAAACACTGTCATTACCCCCAAAAGAAACTCCATATCTATTAGTAGTTACTCCCCATTTCCACCTTATTGTCCATATGTTTGCGCCCCAGACCTAAGCAACCCTTAATCTATTCTCTGTCTCTATGGATTTGCTGACTCTGGGTCTCTCATATAAATGGAATCATACAATATGTTTCCTTCTGTTTCTGGTTTCTTTCACTTAATATGCTCAAGAGTCATCTCTGTTATAGCATGCATCAGAACTCTGTTTTTTAAATGGATAGATGAGATTCCATTGCATTAATATTGACCTTTTGCTCATCTGTTTGTCAGTTGATGAGCATTCGGGTTCTTTCTCCTTTTTGTTGGTTGTGAATAATGCTGCTATGAACATTAGTACCAATTTTTTCCGTACGTATGTTTCCAGTTCTCCTGGTTACGTACCTAGGAGTGGAATTGCTGGGTCATATGGTGTCTCTGTTAACTTTCTGAGGAACAGAAAACTGTTTTCCAAAGCCATTGCACCATTTTACACTCCTACCAGCAGGTATGAGGATTTCAGTTTTTCCACATCCTTGCCATCCTTGCTTTTGTCTTTTTTTGAATTTTCTTTTTTTTTTTTTTTGAGACGGAGTCTTGCTGTGTCACCCAGGCTGGAGTGCAGTGGCGCGATCTCGGCTCACTGCAAGCTCCGCCTCCCGGGTTCACGCCATTCTCCCGCCTCAGCCTCCGAGTAGCTGGGACTACAGGCGCCCGCCACCATGCCCGGCTAGTTTTTTGTATTTTTAGTAGAGACGGGGTTTCACCATGTTAGCCAGGATGGTCTCGATCTCCTGACCTCGTGATCCACCCGTCTCGGCCTCCCAAAGTGCTGGGATTACAGGCTTGAGCCACCGCGCCCGGCCTTTTTTTGAATTTTCAAGTCAAAGGGGTAATGTTCCAGTGAGGTCGTAACAAGGCACATTTCACACACGCACATGAAACCCCAATCATCACGCTTATAAACTACAAAAGGATCTGCTTTTGTTTTTTATTATAGCCATCCAAGTAGGTGTAAAGTGGTATTTCATTGTGGTTTCATTTGCATTTCCCTAATGTGTTGAGTGTCTTTTCATGTGCTTGTTGGTCATTTGTCTATCTTGTTTGAAGCAATGTCTGTTCAGATCTTTTCTCACTTTTTCAGTTGGGTTATTTTTCTTTTTGTTTGTTTTGTTTTGAGATGGAGTCTTGCTCTGTCGCCAGGCTGGAGTGCAGTGGCATGATCTTGGCTCACTGCAACCTCTGCCTCCCAGGTTCAAGCGATTCTCCTGCCTCAGCCTCCCAAGTAGCTGGGACTACAGGTGCATGCCACCACATCCAGCTAATTTTTGTATTTTTAGTAGAGACGGGGTTTCACCATGTTGGCCAGGATGGTCTCGATCTCTTGACCTTGTGATCCACCCACCTTGGCCTCCGAAAGTGGTGGGATTACAGGCGTGAGTCACCTCACCTGGCCTTATTTGTCTTTTTATTGTTGAATTGTATCAGTTCTTTACATATTCTAGACACATGTCCCTTATCAGATATATGATTTGCAAATATTTTCTCCCAGTGTGTGAGTTGTTTTTTTACTTCTTTTTTTTTCACTCACATTATGTTTGTTGATGTTATAATTTGAAGCACAAAAGTTTAATTTCGGTAAAGTCTAATTTCTTTTGTTGTACTACTGATTGTTTTTTAAAAAATAAATGCCCTGTACATCAAGCTGTTTGCAGAGTGTACTCTGAAATAGGTCAAATTAAAAGAAGTCCTGATTATGGAGATTTTCAGTGAGCTGTTAGGTGAACTAGTGATAATTCTCTGGGAATGGGCCTTTTTGGGCTTCAAATCTGTTCTTTTCTCTCCAGTGGCTGCTAAGCTCTGGTTTCCACGACGACTATAAATGTGAAGCTGTTGAGTTTCAAGGCTGCCATGGAGCTGGGGAGAGGTGTATAGGATTAGAGCAAGTTAAAACACCATAGGCTTTCTGTTCTTACTGAGATTCAGCTGTTTTTCTTCGGTAAGCATTCCCTGGAATGTGGAAAGCCTTTAGTTAATTTCCACAATTCTAATAAGTTTATGTCAACAGCTTTTGCTAATGTCCTCGTTGCTTTTATGGAGGAGCAGATTTTTGGTGTGACATTACTGTACCATTCGGAATGTCTACTGATATACACGATAACTTGGATAAATCTCAAGAGAATTATGCTGAGTGAAAACATGATCTCGAAAGGTTAAATACAGTATGATTCCATTTATATAATGTTTTTTTCTTTGAGACAGGGTCTTGCTCTGTCACCCAGGCTAGAGTGCGGCAGCACAATCATAGCTCACTGTAACCTCAAACTTCTGGGCTCAAGTGATCCTTCTGTCTCAACCTCCTAGAACTACAGCCACCACACCTGGCTAATTTTAAAATTTTTTTGTAGAGATGGGATCTTGCTATGTTGCTCAGGCTGGTTTCAAACTCCTGACCACACGTGATCCTCCCGCCTTAACCTTCCAAAGCACTGGGATTACAGGCATGAGTCACCATGCCCACCCTATATAACAAATTTAAAAATGACAAAATTACAGAGATGAATTACAGATTAGGGGTTGACTAGGGAGATGAGGAGGGAAAAGCCTGTGGCTATAAAAGCAAGGCACTGTCTGGGCACAGTGGCTCACGCCTGTAATCCCAGCACTTTGGGAGGCCAAAGCAGGTAGATCATCTGAGGTTGGAAGTTCAAGACCAGCCTGACCAACATGGAGAAACTCTGTCTCTAATGAAAATACAAAATTAGCCAGGTGTGGTGGAGCATGCCTGTAATCCCAGCCACTCGGGAGGCTGAGGCAGGAGAATCACTTGAACCCGGGAGGTGGAGGTTGCAGTGAGCCGAGATTGAGCCATTGGACTCCAGCCTGGGCAACAAGAGCAAAACTCCACCTCAAAAGAAAAACAGAAAAAACAAAGCATGGCACATGGGATATTTAATATTTTAATAAACTTCATAGATTTAAATATACACACACCAAACACATGCATGTAAAAGTGGTAAAATGTGAATTTTAATGATTTGTATCAATGTCATTTTCTTGGTTGTGATATTTTACTGTAGTTGTGCAAGATGTTACCATTGGGAAAAACAAGTGAAGGATATACAGGATCTCTCTGTATTATTCCTTACAACTGTATGTAAATTTACAATAATCTCAATTTTTTTTTATAAAACAGAAAAAGGAGTATCATAGCTCATAATGGAAATTATATAAGGAAAATTATATTACATAGTTGAGAGAAGCAATTCAAAATATTCTCTGGTAGCTGTTTTGAGATTTTTATAAACACACAAAATGATATATTTACAGTACTAAGATACCCTGATTAAGATAAAGACAGCACAGGAACTGGGCAAGCAACTAAGTTCTGAATAGATTATTATGGCTAATAAGGTGGGCTTCAGTAGAAGGGCAGATAAGTAGATTACTCCATATACCACTGCAGAAATGATTCAGGCACAGAAAATGCTCTGTAACCTAACTTTTGTGAGGTACCCCTTCCTAAAACATTCATATATGTGATTCATTTAAAATAGAATTGCAGAATCATAGGTATTTCAACAAGTATAGGCATGAATGATTCTGTAATAAGCTAAACAAGACAGAGCTCCACCAAGATGCTTGGAACATGCTAGAACTGAGTTAAAACTGAATATGGTATATTTCTTATCCCTCATATAACTAAAAAAATTCATAAATATATATATATATTTTAGAGACGGGGTCTCTGTCACTCAGGCGGGAGTGCAACGGCATGATCATAGCTCATTGCAGCCTCAAACTCGTGGGCTCAAGTGATCCTCTCTTCTCAACCTCCCAGGTAGCTAGGACAACAGGCATGAACAACCACACCTATTTTTTTTTTTTTTTTTAATTTTTATTTTGTAGAGGCAGGGTCTCACTGTGTTGCTGAGGCTTATCGTGAACGCCTGGCCTCAAGCAATCCTGCCTAGGCCTCCCAAAGTGCTGGGATTACAGGCATAAGCCACCATGCTCAGCCTAAAATTGGCATATTCTGGTGTCTGATATCTAATCTGAAGAAATTTCAAGGTACTGCTCATAAAATGTGTCCCCAGCATGCTATTCCAAAGACTTCAACTTAATTTTGTCATATTTACTTTCAAGGCAAAATGGAACCCTTCTATGTTGATAAAATGTTTTATCTATGGTAAGATTTGAGGACTTGACATATTTAGAGGAATTCTTGTTTTAGATATATTATTAGTATGGTCACCAAAAAGATGTGAAATTCATTAAAGCCTCACCTCCACAGATCTCATTTTAAACACTAGGGTATGCCTCCCCTTTCTCCAAATCTTCTGGGGGTTTCCTGACAAGTTGTCCAGTTGGCTGATTCTAGTTTTCTGTCATTTCTCCCTTTTTTTTTGGAGATGGAGTCTCACTCTTTCGCCCAGGCTGGAGTGCAGTGGCGTGATCTCGGCTCACTGCAACCTCCTCCTCCCAGGTTCAAGCAATTCTCCTGTCTCAGCCTCCCGAGTATCAAGGACTATAGGTGCACGCCGCCATGCCCAGCTAATTTTTTGTATTTTAGTAGAGACGGGGTTTCATTGTGTTGCCCAGGCTTGTCTCGAACTCCTGACCTCAGGCAGTCCACCCGCCTTGGCCTCCCAACAGTTCTCCCTTCTTTAACATTAACAAACAGAGCTGACATGGGAAAAAGAAAAGACTTGAGTTCTTAGAAAATTGTGAACTGGCTACACAGGTATTAAGAGTCCTTGGTATTTCAGAGATCTCAAGCATTATTATCAGCATTGGCAACTTTAAGGTTGATTCCAGCTATAATTAAATATCTCATGATAGTAAATGCACAAAGGCTTTTGAAAAATTTAGATTGCATTTTGAAATAAATATGATATCTTCAAATTTTTACTGTAATACTGTGCAAATTGTTTAGATTTAGAAATGATTTTATTGCTCCTTAAGCATTCATTCAATTCTTATTCAGTGAATACACAGAACATAGGTAGTTTTTGGGAAAGTACGTCTTATTATTACCTTGATATATTTATATCATAACTGTGAATTTAAATATAAAAATAATTTAATATTTATTAAATTAGCTAAATGCTCTCATTGAGATTACTGGATCTGAACTGACATGATCAAAATAAAATACAAAAAATATATAAATACTAAATAGAATACTAAAATATAAGCATAATGTCATACTAAAAATAATACTGTGTTTTAATGCTTTGAAACTTATCATCACTGAAGGGTTTGGTTGAGTTTTATTTTCAATGAAAGCCAATTTTTAACACTCTTTCTCCATGGTTCTAAGATGACTTTTAGTTGGGCCCTCTCTTGATTCAGAGTTCTGAGTAAGGAGTCAGAAATTCCAGACCACATGCCCTAAGGTGCATCAGGGCTAGACTGGAGGGCCAAAGAAATCTCAAGCAGAACAATAGGCCAGGCATGGTGGCTCACGCCTGTAATCCCAGCACTTTGGGAGGCCAAGGCAGGCTGATCACTTGAGTTTAGGAGTTCAAGACCAGCCTGAGCAACATGGTAAAATCCTGTCTCTACAAAAAATACAAAAAAAAAGAACAATAGTGATTTTACCTTCTGAGTCCTGTGTTTGAGGTAGTGCTACTCAGCAGGCAAGAGTGTATACTAGAAAGTGCCTTGGTGTAAGAGATAGGAAACACGGTTCTAATTCCAGTTTTATGAATAACTAGCAGTACAAGCCTTGGTAAATTATTTAAAGTTCCTTGGGTTTATATAAGAAAACGGTTCTGCCAGGGAGGTTGAGGCTTCAGTGAGCTGTGATCGCACCACTAGACACCAGCCTGGGCAACAGAGTGAGACCCTGTCTCAATTTAAAAAAAAAAAAAAAGAAAGAAAACTGGGCTCTAATATCCTATGATTCTAACTGACAAAAAAATTAAGAATCAACTTACGATGAAGAACAATATACAGAAATTCAAGCCACTAAAGGATTATGTAAAAACATAAATTTATATTATATATATCTTATATTAAGATCTAGAATATGGGCAGTTCTGTTTTACAGTAACACTTCCAATCTTAAATGTTTTTTCAGCTCTGTTCAAGGCTCTTTGATTAGTGTTATGAGGGCTATAAAGATGAAATAGACCTTATCTCCTGATCTCAGGAAGCTTACCAGTTAGTACGTTCACCCTGTCTTCAAGCACCCTTGCCCATGGGGCTCCCCTTTCAGCAGAAAATCTTGCATTCTAATTCAAAGAAAGAAAACATTAGAGGTATAAGCTACCTGAAGTCCAAAGCCATACCCAGAAACTCATCTCCATCTATATCAGCCTTTCCTTTCTGCCATAGCTGCAGCTTAAATCAGAGGTGGGCCAAAGACCTGTGATATGGGACACCAAATACGTCTACTGATGTCTCCAAATCAAGACTGCTGTGTTCCCAAATCCATTAAACAGCAGCACCATCCATTTAGTCAACTGTGACGGAGATTGCTGATTGTGTCCTCATCCGTTCTCCTCCCTTTTAGTAATAGAGCTTTTGGGATATAGGATAAGTGAGAAGGCTAAGCCAGTAAGTTCCCAGAGGAGAAGGTAAGAGGATTGGAAAGAGTTTAGGGATTAAGGAAGAGAACCCTGGGCCCCTTGGAGGCTTAATTTCTGCTGCTCCTAGGAATACTAGACTTAATGGCAAAAATATGAGGCGTGTTTGTGTCTCTCTGTGTTAAAGGTATGCAGGGGCCCATTTGTTTATTAAAAAATCATTATTCAGCATGATAATGAGGTTTAACTTTTGGCTTTGAATTTATTGTGGAAGGATAATTGTAGGGATATCTGAAATGACCATGATAACAATAACGCCGGCATGACATTGTGAACCACCTGCATTTGAATACAGAAAACTGAACATGTTTATATTAAAATATATTAATTTATTAACACCTATTTATTAATAGAGCTCCGTGAGTTTTAGCTAAGCACATCCATTTAGTGACAATATTTCCCAGTTCATCTTGCAACTGGGCATGTTGATATGATTAAGTTCTCCCCAATTAAAAAAATAGCAAAAGTGATGTAAAAGTTCTTTAAAATGAAAAGATTTTTTGCCTTCCATTTCCTCTTTCCCTGTTTTCACAGGCTGAAAACACAGATACAATTCTGGTGAATGTGCTTTGCTCATGAGGACAGACAGCTCACTGGGGGTTGGGAGGATAAACGATAAAAGAACCTGGGCCCTTAAACAACCCCATGGGGCAGAACTAGTCCGCAATACTTGGCTGTTCACTTCTGGACTGAATGTATACAAAACGGTTTCTACCTTACATTCCAGGGCCTCTTTGATATGGAAGTTTGGCCTATACTCTAACACAACATTCAAGCAAGAAAGGGGGAATCACTTATAGGCCTTCCTTTCTCATACTCCCTACAGCTCCCTCATCTCCAAACATACAATTATAGGTCCAGATAAATTTAACTGACTTATCTGTTCCTTCCTCATCAGTTCCATAACTACTCCCCGTTGAGAACCACATTATGTAACTGTCTGGACTACAACAACACATCCCTTTAAATGTTCTTCTTGCTGCCACAATCTTGCACTGTCAGTACATCCAGAAGGGTCTCAATAAAACAAACCCAATTTTGTCAAATCCCTATTTTAAATTCTCAGTGAATTCACATGGTATGCAAAAAAATAAAAAAGTCCAAACTCCTTGACGGCATATAAGACCTTCAAGAGCTGATGTCTACTGACTTTTCCAGCTTGTTCTTATACCAAGCTTCCCCTTCCATCCTAGGATCAGGTTACATCAAAATACATGCTGTACTCTGAACATTCCCACCTTTGCAACTCTGCTGTGTCTGTAGAATCTGCCACAATAGGAACTATAACCTTTATTGAGGTTATTTGCTTACCTATTAGTCTTCCTCAACATTTCCCAACTTTATCTCTTACAAGTGATCAGAGTCCTAGAACTCACAGGGAATTTTCTGCCAGAGAATACATAAAATATTGCCACTTTCCATGGGTTTTTTAAAAAACTTATTACTATTTAAATTACTAATATAAAGAGAGAAGCATACCAGTGGGTTCTCTAAGTTGGTATACTGAAGGTCTTGGGACTCCTGGCAGTGATTTTAACTGTCAGGTGATAAAAATCTAGCCTGACAGATGATGTAGTAGAGATTGCTGTTTGTATCCCAATGTTCTTTCTCAGCAATCTTCAGGAAAGAACCACTGAATTTTAACTGGATACATGTTGACAGAATAAAGACTACCTTTTCCTTGCAGCTAGGTGTGGCCATGTAGTTAAGAGCTGGCCAATGTCATGTGACCAGAAGTGATATGTACAATTTCCCTTATAGGACAGGGTCATGCCCTTCCAACACTCCCATCCTGATGGCTGGAATATGGACATGAGGGGGAACCATCTTGGACCATGTGAAACAGGGTAACACCCCAAGGGCAGTACAACAGGAAGACAACAAGCCTGGGTCTCAGATAACTTTGTAGATCAGGACCCACATAAAAGATTGGACTTTTATATGAGAAATCCATTTAAAGATATATAAGGTCTCTCTTGCATACAACCAACTTATGTGCTAACTGATGTATAAAGTGAGAGAAAACCTCATCCTATGACATATTCTCTGTACTAATAAAGCCTTGAAGACATTGACACTCTGGATCAGGCTGTGCCTTGAGGTGAGAACCATTGCTATTTGCTAGGTTCCCCAAAATTAACAAATAATTTGTCCCTAAAAGAATATTCTTGATTAAGATATAGTGGGTCTGGCCGGGTGTGGTGGCTCACACCTGTAATCCCAGCACTTTGGGAGGCTGAGGTAGATGGATCACGAGGTCAGGAGTTTGAGACTAGCCTGGCCAATATGGTGAAACCCCCGTCTCTACTAAAAAAATTAGCCAGGCATGGTGGCACGCACCTGTAGTTCCAGCTACTCAGGAGGCTGAGGCAGAATTGCTTGAGCCTGGGAGGCAGAGGTTGCAGTGAGCTGAGATCATGCCACTGCACTCCAGCCTGGGTAACAGAGTGAGACTCCATGTCCAAAAAAAAAAAAAAAAAAAAAAAAGATATGGTGGGTCCAAGTAACCAAAATTGCTTTGGCAGTGACAGTGTAAAAGATCTCCATTGAGAGACTCCCCACAGAGTAGGAGAAAATGTCTCAGATATGGAGGGAATAATATGCAACAATATCTGTTCCCTGCCTGCTCTGTGCCTTGGACCATGTTGAGTCCACAAGGGTAAAGTGAGAAAGAGAAGCTGTTGGCAAGGGTCTAGGTGACAAAATAGCCCAGTGTTAAGAAAAGGGTATAAAACCTATTGCCTCTAAGGTACTCCTCTAAAATTTGGCAGCTTCTCTGAATAGTACCTTTTTGTTGTTGTTTTTCATTTAAAAACTGTCTTATATATGCTTAATCCACTCTATGGTTCTCAAATAGATTATCAATTAATTCTCTTGGGATTGCTAGTCACCTTTTCTATAATTTTGCCTCCTAATACTTTCTGCTTTATTATATTTGCTATAACAAATATTCTTTTAAAATTAGTTGCAAAGATGAAACAGTGTTGAAGTTTGAAATAGATATGGGAAGTAGAGATGTGATGAAAGGATATTTACATTCTGGTTATCAGATTTTTGGATTTCAAAGACCAGTCAACTTTCTTTTAGTGTTTAGGGGACTGATATAAGGCTGAAGAATTTTTACATTTCCAATTTTTGAACAATAAAACAAATCTAATAGAATAATTTTTATTTTATAACTCATTCATTGTATTTTATAGTTTTTCACTTCAGCACAAATTGGTAAAAATAACATCGGGCAAAGCACTGGTTCCTGGTTTAATGAGCAGGGTTTAACAAATTGATTATATTTTTTGACTACATTTACTATAGATCCCTTTCAGGTAGATGCACTTTTCCAATCACTTGTTTTCCTATTTATGAAGAGACAATGAACTTTTGCTACTAAGATGTATTTTTAATAATGAGCCATGGTGCCAATAGTTTGAAACATCTGAACCATGTATTTTGCTTTAAATCCTAATATATACACAGCCTTCTTGGACAATAATCGTATCACTTACATTTGTTTAACACTTGAGTTTCAAAGCTTTCATATACACTAGTGCACGTTATTCTTTGAATAGTTTACATTTTGTTATCCATTCTTCCATTACTCATCATTAGGAAATTAGAATTTCAGAAATGTCAACTTTGCCTTCATTCTGAGGTACTAATTTTCACATTTCTTTCAGATGGTGAATGTATATTTTTTTTTATTTTTATTTTTTTTGAGATGGAGTCTTGCTCTGTCACCAGGCTGGAGTGCAGTGGCACGATCTCGGCTCACTGCAACCTCTGCCTTCCGGATTCAAGTGATTCTCCTGCCTTAGCCTCTTGAGTAGCTGGGGCTACAGGCGCACACCACCATGCCCAGGTAGTTTTTGTATTTTTAGTAGAGACGGTGTTTCACCGTGTTGGCCAGGATGGTCTTGATCTCTTGACCTCGTGATGTGCCCACCTTGGCCTCCTAAAGTGCTGGGATTACAGGCGTGAGCCACCACACCTGGCCATATATTATTTCTTTAGCCCTATTTTGGGAATTACTCCTTCACCTTACAAACATTTGAGCTATGTGTCTTGTGAAAAATGCAAGTTTCTTTTTGTAGATATGTTCTTGAGACCTTGTCACAAGAGTTTTTACCCTGGGTGTGTGGATGAACTTCAGAAATGTCATTATACCCTTAAAATTATGAAATTATGAACACAGGCATTTTCCTGAAGAATGGGTCAAAAGTTTTCATCATATTCTCTATTAAGATCCAGGCACCAAAACAGAATAACACTGCTCAACTAAAGGAGGTCTGAGGGGCTATTATAATTTAATCCTAAAACTACATTTAAAAAAGTTATTTGCTAAATTAGTCTTCTATTTTACCTTTTTGAAAACACCAGTATTACTTACTGTTTGAATTTAAAAGCATATGAAATAAAACTAAATCTTACCAATGGCAGTCCTACAAATGACATTATAGAAAGCATTTGTTAAACGATGTGCTAATTATTTGGAAAACTTAGAAAAGGATTCTTTTCATGAAGATATTTCAGCACTGCTAGTTCACTGCACAGGGAGAATTTTGTACATTTAGCAGAACCACTGAATTAGAAAGTCAGGAAACCTGGGTTCTAGTACAGTTTTATTTATAACTAACCATGTACAAATCACTTATCTATAAAATAATGGTTAACATCTACTTCTTAATTCACAAATAGATCACAAAACCAAGATCCTTCCCAAGAAAACCTCACTGAAAACCAAGACATTCCCACTATTTAGGCTAGGTTTTAACTCAAAGGTTAAGAACTCAAAGGCTGAGAAAGACAAACTGGAGCATTTGTCTTTTATTTACCAGTTGCATACCTTAATTCTGCAGATGGATAATCTGCTTGACATAAGCATTGCCATCTGTCAATTTCTACAAAACAAAAAGCTGCCAACAAGAAGTTAATGGTGAAGAAAAATTTGGCTCAAAAATAACAAAACTGAGAAATAGCTTTGTATTAAGTGCAGTACTTATAACATCCCTGATGTCAAATGAACAAAATTTAGCTTTAGGTCACAAAAGCACATTTACCCTTTTGAAGAAACATGTATTGCTAGGGCAGGCATCTTACTTCACTAGAAATAACGTTAAACTTGTAGACTGTTCAAACGGCCAATCAAAATGACTAAGAAACATGATTGTGTGTTTTGTTTGTTTGTTTCTTTATCCTTTCTCTTTCCTTTTAGTTCAAAAATTCAGTTCCCCATCCTAGACCAGACTCCTGTCCTCTGCCAGGGTGTAAGAAAAGTTAGCATTCTGTCACTACAGAACATAGAAGAGGAATTAGCATGTTATTGAATAAAGAATCAGGAAGATAATTCTAATTGGGTATAGAAAAATTTATACACCATAAACATCTGTATATGTACACCACTTATCATATATACGTATTGTAACAATCACATGTATTAATAAACCTTCAAAAGGTAAGCACCTATATTAACAATTTCAGTTTTGTGCAATTTAGTCTATATTTATGGACTTTCCCTTATATATAGTGACAGAGAGACTGAAACATGGTTCACAGAGAAACACAGAACATATACAAATCTCATAATAAAATAACCATGTATACCACTGTTTAGGGAAATATTTTAGAGGAAACATACTTTCACTACTGGCCGCAAACCCCATTATTCACTTAGGTTCTTCAATGTCAACTTTTAATACAAAAATACCTTCAAGCTGATAAGAACATTCACAGTGACTTACAAAATGGACAATATTCCAATGCTACACAAAATGGTTTTATAATACACAGCTTAGAGTTTTAAAGTTCTTGGCTGGCACTTGATTTTTTTTTATAGCTGATAGACACGATAACTACTGATCTGAATAAAATACCATTTTTAGCTTATATATATGTTCTAAACCATATTACCTCACAAAACAGTAAAGAATAAATCACTTTCTGTTGAAGAATCCTCTAGGGCAAACACCAAACCTATACAGCCAAAATATTTTAGGGAGGCAAATAAACATTTTAAGACAAGTCATGACCAGTGGATAAAAATTTGCATTACCCAATTATATGTCTAGGAATTGTTCTTCTGAGTCCATAAAGCATGTATTGGGCATAGATTAAAAATACAAACGTAAAAAGCAAGTTACTTTTTTTTTTTTTTTTTGGTTTAGAAGGGTGTTTTTTTTTGGTTTAGAAGGGTGACATTACTAGAATGGGTGTTTTTTGGGATAGAAAATTGGTCACATATACCAAATACACATTTTATATTCCAAAATAAAAACTGAGATTTATTTTAAAACAGTGGAATCCTGATTTTTATTTACTTATTTATTTTTTACTTTCTGTGAGCTTGTGAGGCCATTCTGCACATTTATCAAAATGAAATCATTATTCAGTAACCTTTATATATACATACAATTTTTTTCCTTTGTAGAAAACCAAAATAATTTTACAAACTATATTTAACTTAGAATATAAAGAACTGACTAGTGTCAAATTTTGAAAATCTACCACTTTATTTTGAAGGAAAGTATACATCCTTCAAAACTCCACCAACAATTCCTAGTCCAGTTTTCTATTATACAGATTAAAAAGTTAAATTCCTTGTGGCACTAACCAAAACTTAAAAATTAACAGAAGACTGAATAAAAAAAAAAAGCATACTAACTAATCAAAACAATCCGCTGTGCAATGAATATTTGAACAATGAAAAAACCTACCAAGCATCCCAGTCAATTACATAGTTCTTGCTTCCATATTTTAATTTTGGACTTTCAGGAAGGTATATTATTAAACAGGTCGCTTTTGTGGACTGTTTAAACCTTGTAGTATTTCAAAATATTACCCTTTCTAAACCAAATCTGTGGTCCTGGTCAACTTTTTTTTTTCCAAGAAAAAGAAAGGATATGTGTTTAAAATACATTCCGTAGCAGTAGAAACATCTTAGTGTCTCAAAATACTATTTACAAAGAACCCTGCTGATCCTGTGCATTTCGCTGAGGTGCTACTTGCACCCAGACTTCATCATCTGAAAAAGAACTTGAACTTCCTGACTCAGAGTCCAGCTCACTGAATCCATCTAAGTCCCATTCAGTACTAGACTCACTCCGTGCATCATCTTCCTCAGTAATAAAACTCTGACCAGGTTCAAGGCAGGAAGGATAAACACGAGCACAAAGGCAAATAAAGCCAGAGTCAAACTGCAAAAGGCCTAACATGGTACCTATATTAATCCACTGATCTTCCCTAGTATCATACTCATACACTGTCACTCGGTTCTTTTTCCATTGGGGGGTTGTAGAAGTGATGAGAAGCAACTTTCGGTCATGATTGACAATCTGGTAGTTGTGGGTCTCTGAATCCAAAGGAATATTACTAATCCGCCTCCATTCTCCCCTAGCTGGGTTGTAGACCTTCATGACTGGGATGTCACAGATACAATAGATTTCATCATTGAAGACACATGCTTCCTGAAAGTCACTGCGTTTAAGAGAAGCACAGTTCAGCCACATATTGTGGCTAGGATCATAGCAGAGCATGCGCTTACTGTTGACAGCATAAAGATAGTTCTGAACCACTATGAGTTCAAATGAATAGAAGGAATGAGGGACAGGAGCCACCAATGCCCACTGGTTTCTCTGAACACTGTAGCATTCCACTTCCTTCAGCTTAACTCCAGTAATAGGGTCTCGCCCCCCCAAAATGTAGATGTAGCCATTGAGATATGCCACATCCATGCCCTCACGACACAGCAAGCGATCTGCAAGTTGCTGCCAACTATTCTGAGCTGGTTTATACACCCAGAGGTCTTTCCTGGGTTGGGCAGCTAGATAGATGTCATGGTCTGGGGAGACACAGACAGCTGAAGAGGTAACAGTCTTAGTGTGAGCAAAGCTGGTCAAAGGTGATGGCATTGTGTAAATGTCCCCTGAGTAAGGGTCATAGCAGAGAAAGGGATCTCTGGGGTGTCCAAAGAAGATCACCATCTCCTTGGCACACATACCCAGTCTCTGGGGTGGATTTTCTGCTGCAGATACAAGAGAGTTGCTGCTGCTACTGCTGCTGCTGCTGTTTGGCACTGGCACCAGAGACTTGTACAACAGGTCACCATAGCGCATCTGCAGGGCCCCTTCAATAACGTCCAGGCAGTACTTCTTCACGATGGGCTTGGTCAGCAGCCCTTCTAAGTAGTCCTGATCTTCTTCAGTGAAGTGCATCCAGCGCACGCACTTGAAGACTTCTGCAGCACTGGGACCCCGCTCTTTGGGAGCAGCCTCCAGCCACTGCACAGCTACATGGCATACAGTCCGCTCGCTCTCTATGTCCAGACTATCCAAGCGCAGGACAGCCAGCAGTTGGGCCAGGGTCAGATCTGCTAGAGTCTCCTCCCGAATTGAACCCATTCGGCTGAGCTGCTTGAAGTTATGAGCTATATAGGACTGGGCCTGCGATCGAAGCTTGTGATGGTCGAAGGCGTCTGCAAACTTGAGGATGGCCGTGCAGTTGGTCAGGTCAAGACGTCGGGCTAAGAAGGAGGCACAGGCTTCCCGCACATACTCCAGCTGTAGCATGTCCGAGGCCGCGTACAGGCGCTGCACATTGGCCTCGCTGAGAGAGACACGACCCGTGTAGCAGTAGTCGACCAACACCTCGAAGGACTCGGCGTCCACATCGTGCATGGTCACGCTGGCCTGCTGACTCTCGTACATGCCACCTGTGAACATGCTCTTGAAGTAGGGACACGCAGCTGCTAGCACGTTGCGATTGCAGGAAAAGAGGCGACCCGTGCCAGGCCCGCTGCCAGGCGTCACCACCTCGATGGTCACATCACACAGCAGCCGCGCGTCGTAGAAGGACTTGAGCTGTGCCAGCAGGGCTGCAGAATGGGCCGTGTCCTTTAATTCCTCTGGACCCGTGAAAAAGGCCGAAACCGAGGGCTTGGAAATCCTCTTGGGCCGCCTCCCACCGCGGGGGCTGGCGAGGCGGCGAGAGCGCGGGGCGTCTTCCCGGGACTGCATGGTGGAGATGGCGACGGGCGCTGATAGCGAGAAAGGCTGCCGGACCCGGCTCTGGCTCCTCCTCAACCTTCCCTCGCTGACACTAAGACAAGCCGCGTCCTGGAACAGACTGCGGCACGGGCCGCACTTCTGAATTCGGCCCTATCCCGCGGTGAGGCCTCCCTTTCTTGCGTAGACAGTGGCTGACTCACCCTCTCTCACTCCCGCGCCCTTTCTCCGCTTCCGCTCGCCCTCACAGGACCCGCTGGCTTGGAGCCGCGGAAGGCCCCACTGCCGCGCTGGCTATCCCGCTAGGCGCCCAGGAGAACTACCGCTTCCAGGTTGCCTTTCGCGCCCTGAGGCCTGCTGGGGCTCTCGGACGGCCGGGCGGGTACAGAGGGAAAGAAACCGCTTTGCATGTTGGGAGTAGTAGTTTGTGTAATATCGCGAGCTTTCCTTTCGCTGAAAGGAAATTCTGGATATGATGGTGAAGTGACGATGTCTCATTATTGTTGTCCAGGCTGGTCTTGAACTCCTGAGGGCTCAAATTATCCTCCTGCCTCCGGCTCTCAAAGTGCTGGGATTACAGGCGTGAGCCACCCGGCCCTGCCAGTATTTCATAGGGTTTTGTGCGATTGAATGATATATTACATAGGATACTTAGATACATGTATTTTTTTGGTTAGAAGAACAATAAAGCGTTACCCCGTGCCTAGAATGTAGCCAATAATTGTTAGATTCTCTTTTATAATTTATGATAAATGAGGCACCCACTAATTTGAAACCGAAATTTTTTTTTAATTTTTAAAATTATTTTAAACCGCAAAATTTTACAAAGAACTTAGTTTTTAATTTTTATTCTTTTGAAAGATTTTGAAGGGCATTAACAATATTTTCAATATTAAATGATACCAATTTTCAATATTAAATGATACCAATTAAATGATACCAATGATACTCGTTTAATAAGGATGTCTTAGACGACTAGGTTGAGGTCCTAAAGAACAGTATTAATAGATGGCCTCAAATATGCAAATCAGGCATATAAAAATAGATTATTTTCTGCTCTCACTAACATTTCATCTCTGGGGAGCAGGAGTATTTTCATTAAGCTCCAAATATGAGTGTTTTCAAGTCATCTAGTACAACCTCTTTCACTGCCATTCCACATATCAATTAACAGATTCTGTAATTGCCTTTATTAAGGAGTTTTAGGGAGTATTTAACTGAAAATATTTCAAGAAACAGACTTTGTTCTGTACAAAAGCACGTGATTCTCAGAATTCAGCATTAGTACATGCCCTGACATTCCTTGAATTAACATACAGTATAGCCTATGCTTTACGAAAGTCTTTTATATTTGCATTGATCAACAGTTAAATCATCAAAATCAAGTACTAGAGATTGAGGCAGGAAAATAGGGTCTGGAGGCAGGGAACATAAGGCTGATTCACACTTTAGCTATAACAGGAAATTTCCTCTCCATAGGGTGTACGCTGAGTAAATGAGTTTGTAACTTTAATTCATTCTCTTCGTTTACATAGGGTATACACCAAGTAACCAGTGGAATCCTCTAGAGGGTATTTAAACCTCCAGGAATTCTGTAACAGGGCCCTTGAGCCCCTGTGCTGGGCCTGCACCCACACTGGAGTGTACTTTCATTTTCAATACATCTCTGATTTTGTTGTTTCATTCTTTCCTTGCTTTGTTTATGTGTTTCGTCCAATTCTTTGTCCAAAACGCCAAGAACCTGGACACCCTCCACTGGTAACAGATTGACTTTTTCATATAACTTTTATTACAAAACCAGTGACTGCTCCTGCTGCTAGTTTGTTATGTTACCATAACCCAATAAAGAAAATCATCAGTATTATATGCATGTATGGGTAACACATTACAAGAGAAAAACTTTCAAATTGTTTCTCTGTTATCAGCTGAAGATAACTTCAACTTATCAGCTGAAGTCCACTGGAAATCCTCTAGGGTAGACACATTAAATTAAGTCAGCCTCTGGGCTCCAATATCTCCTCTGTAAATAAAAAGAGATGTTAGACATCCCTCAGATACACCAGAGAGAATTAAGTCAGTCATTGTTAGTAACAATGATTGTTTCCTCACTTGCAGTGAACAACCAGTTAGGGAAAGAAGTCTTTTTTCTTTTTTGAGATGGGGTCTCACCCTGTCACCCAGGTTGGAGTGCAGTGGCACCATAATAGCTCACTGCAGCCTTGAACTCCAGGGCTCAAGCAATACTTCGGCCTCAGCCTCCCAAGTAGCTAGGACTATAGATGCATGCCACCACACCCAGTTAATTAAAAAAAAAATTATAGACGGGGTCTCACTATCCTGCCAGCCTAGTCTGGCACTCTTCCTGCCTGAGCCTCCGAGTTGCTGTAATTACAGGCATGAGCCACATGACCAGCACAAGAATGGCCATTTTAAAAAACTTCTTAGAATACTGGTAAAATACACATAACACTAAATTTACCATTTAAAATTTTTCAGTGTATAGTTCTTTAGCGTTAAATACATTCACACGGTTTTGCAACTATCAAAAAACTGAAGCTCTGTACCCATTAAACAGTAACTATCTAGTCCCCCACTTCTGGCAACTGCCATTCTACTCTTTGTCTCTATGAATTTGACTACTCTAGGTACCTCATATAGGCAGTGACTGATTTTTACCTTCCTTATATCTCCTCTTACTGCGTTATTTGCCTTAGGTTACCTGTCACACAATTGAAAATATCTATTAGCCACTATTCCCTAAGGTCTAGAGCTATGTGCTGTCCCATAAAACTTGGAAATACTTTATATCTGTGCTAGCTGATACAGTAGCCAGAAGCCACATGTAGCTCTTGAGTACGTGAAATGTGGCTAGTGCAACTGAGGAATTAAATTTAAAATTTTAGAAATACAGCATGATATACCATTACAATTCAATGAAGAAAGAAAATTCTTTTCAACAAATGTTATTGGAACAACTGGATCAAGAATGTAAGACAAAAAGTTGCCCTTGCCCCTACCTTACACCATAAGCAAAAAATTAATTCAAAATTTCTCTTAATACTAAATGGAAGGCCAGGCGCAGTGGCTCAAGCCTGTAATCCCAGCACTTTGGGAGGCCGAGACGGGCAGATCACGAGGTCAGGAGATCGAGACCATCCTGGCTAACATGGTGAAACCCAGTCTCTACTAAAAAATACAAAAAAAAAAAACTAGCCGGGCGAGGTGGTGGGCGCCTGTAGTCCCAGCTACTTGGGAGGCTGAGGCAGGAGAATGGCATAAACCCGGGAGGCGGAGCTTGCAGTGAGCTGAGATCCGGCCACTGCACTCCAGCCCGGGTAACAGAGCGAGACTCCGTCTCAAAAAAAAAAAAAAAAAAAACTAAATGGAAAAGTGGAAACTATAAAGCTTCAAAAAGAAAACATAGGGCCAGGCATGGTGTAATCCCAGCACTTTGGGAGGCCAAGGTGAGAGGATCATGAGGTTAGCAGATTGAGACCATCCTGGCTAACACAGTGAAACCCCGTCTCTATTAAAAATTCAAAATAGGCCGGGCGCGGTGGCTCAAGCCTGTAATCCCAACACTTTGGGAGGCCGAGACGGGCGGATCACGAGGTCAGGAGATCGAGACCATCCTGGCTAACATGGTGAAACCCCATCTCTACTAAAAATACAAAAACTAGCCGGGCGAGGTGGCGGGTGCCTGTCGTCCCAGCTACTCGGGAGGCTGAGGCAGGAGAATGGCGTAAACCCGGGAGACGGAGCTTGCAGTGAGCTGAGATCTGGCCACTGCACTCCAGTCCAGGTGACAGAGCGAGACTCTGCCTCAAAAAAAAAAAAAAAAAAATTCAAAATAATTAGCTGGGCGTGGTGGTGGGCGCCTGTAGCCCCAGCTACTTGGGAGGCTGAGGCAGGAGAATGGCATGAACCTGGGAGGCGGAGCTTGTAGTGAGCCAAGATGGTGCCACTGCATTCCAACCTGGGGGACAGAGTGAGATGAGACTCTGTCTCAAAAAGAAAACATAGAAGACTATGGAAGACTATAGCTTTGCGGTTGGCAAAGTTTTCTTGGGACACCAAAAACACAGGTCATAAAAAAAAGACATAGTGAATTTCAACAAAATTACAAGCTGCTGCCTACAGAAAGGCAGTGAAAACAACAAAAGATAAACCATAGACTGGGAAAAAATATTGGTAACATGTATACCCAGTGGCCAATGCAAATTAAATTCACAGTGAGAAAACACTGAATACCCGAATGGCTAAACTTAAAAACATCAATGATACTGTATATTGGTGGAGATATGGAGCCACTGGAACTCTCTTATGCCAATAATAAGAGTATAAATTGGTATAACCACATTAGAAAACTCTTTTGTAGTTTATTTTAATGTTAAACCCCCTGTAATTTAACTCCCAGGCAGTGCCCCAGGGCCATGAAAACATATATCCACAAAAACATTGTGTAAGTATCTTCATGATAGTGTTAATGACAAAGCTGGTCCTGTGAAGATGAGATTTTTCCCTGTTCTATGTCATGAAGCCAAGACGCGAAACTGAAAGTGAGCATCAGGCAGTGCAGGTTTTATTCCATGGCCATGGAAATGAGAAGCAGGAGCATGGCTCACAAATCAATTTCTCAGCTTCGGAGAGCTTCCCAGCCCCGATGCCCTGATATAAGGCATCTTTAATGAAGAGGATGGTTATTAAAAGCAAGGGATGGGGCTGGGCACAGTGGCTCACACCTGTAATTCCAGCACTTTGGGAGGCTGAGGCGGGCAGATCACTTGAACCCAGGAGTTCCAGATCAGCCTGGGGAACATGGTGAAACCCCATCTCTACTAAAATACAAAAATTAGCTGGGTATGGTGATGGACACCTGTAACCCCAGCTATTCAGGAGGCTGAGACAGGAGAATCACTTGAATCCGGGAGGCGGAGTTTGCAGTGAGCCCAGATCACACCACTGCACTCCAGCCTGGCTGACAGAGCGAGACTCTGTCTCAAAAAAGAAAAAGCAAGGGGAGGAATATTCGTGTTTTTTCTTGGCATGTGTGAAGAACTCGGAAACCAGAGTGCCACATTACTTTTTGTCCTTTTATGGTTTCTTCTGATCATCGTCATGGTGATTGTCAACTGTCATGCAGCTGACAGGAGTGTCATTTAACATAGAGATTAGATCATAATGAAGTTAGAAGTTCTTCAGAGGTCAAGTGAACTGACATCTTGGATCCCACCAGTCTTTGCCAGCTTGGTCACAATGGGGAACTTCTGATCTCAGGCATAAACAGAGTTCAGGTAGAGTAGAAATTCACTTAGGTCACTAAGCATTATGCTGGGTAACAGTAGCTTTATCCATAGCATCCAAAAGTAGAAACAATCCAAATATACTCAACAGGAGAATTAAAAAAATTGTAGCAAATGTATTAGTTCGTTTTCATGCAGCTGATAAAGACATACCCGAGACTGGGTAATTTATAGAGAAAAAGAGTTTAATGGATTCACAGTTCCATGTGGCTAGGGAGGCCTCACAGTCATGACAGAAGGTGAAAGGCATATCTTACATGGCGGCTGGCAAGAGAGAATGAGAAAAAATATTGGGCCAAGCAAAAAGGGAAAACCCCTTATAAAACCATCAGATCTCGTGAAACTTATTCACTACCACAAGAACAGTATGGAGGAAACTGCCCCATGATTCAATTATCTCCTATGGGGTCCCTCCTACAACACGTGGGAATTATGGGAGCTACAATTCAAGATGAGATTTGGGTGAGGACACAGCCAAACCATATCAGCATATTCCTACAGTGTAAAAGTACTCAGAAATAAGAAAAAACAACCTGTGATATACAATAATGTGGATGGTTCTCAAAAATTTTATGTTGAGCAAAGCAGCCAGATATACAAGAGTACACACTGTATGACCATTTGTGTGAAGTTCCAGAACACTGAAAATAAGCTTTGACGAATAAAAATCATAATAGAGGCTTCCTCTCTTTGGTAAGGGGTAGTAGGGAGGTGGAAAATTGCTAGACTGACTAGAAAGGAACATGAGGAAATGTCTAGGGCTGATGCAAATGTTTTCTTCTAGATTGGGCTGGTGGTTACATGGGTGAAGGCAATTTCTAAACTCAATAAACTACTCTTCAGACCTGTGCATTTTATGTACTATAATTATCCTCTCAGGAACAGCCACTTTATAACTGTTGGCATTAAATAAAATTGCAGAATTCTTTACCAGGAGGTTATTATGACGATAGTTCAGTCATAAAGCAAGGTTCTTCTCCTCTAGAGGTGTTTGGGCCAACATTGGTCCAATTCATACAAATTATATCAACAGATGTGGTCTTCCATACACCTGGAACTTGAGTGCCTCTGGGTAATCTTCAAGGATTTCAGCATGCTGCAGTCTTTCAAATTTGTAAAGTATCTGAGTGCCTAGCATTATATTCAAGTATTTTCCATTTTTGCTACAACTGTATGAGTAACATACTCCTTATTATCTGTGGTCCCTCAAGTTTTCTTGTAATTTACATAATCCTCTACAATAGAATCCACAATCTTCCCAGCAGGAAGATAAAGCTGTTTTTGTTTGGTCATTATGTCTCACTCATCAACAAAACATGTTTTAGTTCTTCAGAAATCTTTAACTTCAACTCTGTTCATGAATGTTTTCAACAGCGGCATCTACTGGGGCTCTTTTGAGGAGGCTGAGGTATGTCATTGGTACTTCTCCATTTCCATTTCCACGTGATTTCAACATTTTTCCCTTGCAGACCAGATGTCTTCTTTGCTGGGGCAGCCCCTCTCCTCTTCCCCTATGAATGTTATTCCTGATTTGCTTCTCCAAGTTCTCCCTGTTTCTACAGATTGGTGTTCATGTACCTGAGTACTCTACTTTTTGGAGCCCATTCATTCCAATTTTCATCCCAACCCCCGTAATGTATAAAGTATTTCACTTGTTTGTCCTTGATGGCAACTTTTACATACTTTGCTTCATAAAGAGGCCCATGAAAGCAAAGCACCTACTCACTTCAGAGTTTAGGCTTCAGTGCCATTTGTAAGTGATAACCCCAACTCCCTTCTCCTACCTCACCCAGCTACTGCTCCCTATGCTGTACCCCATCCAACTCAGCATCAGGTAGGCTATCAGGCACTGCCAGCTGTACAGCCTGGGCCTGTCAGTATTGTTTTTACTTTGATTTTTAAGTAGAGTCTACAAACTGTTCACGTCTTTATTTCTGTATTCAAAATGATTTCTGCTATGGTTTGACTGCCCCCTCCAAAACTCATGTTGAAACATAATCCCCAATGTGGCGGTATTGAGAGGTGGGGCCTTTAGTAGGTGATTGAATCACAAGAGCTCTACCCTCATGAATGGATTAATCCACTCATGGATTAATGGGTTAACAAGTTAATGGATTAATGGAATAGTGGGTTAATGGATTAATGAGTTATCATGGGAAAGGAACTGGTGACTTTATAAGAAGAGAGACCGGAGCTAGCAGGCTCAACTCCCCCTCTCATGTGATACCTTGTACTCCCTTGGGACTTTGCAAATTATACACCAGCAAGAAGGCCCTCACCAAACATGGCCCCTTGACCTTGGATTTCTCAGCTTCAAGAACTGTAAGAAATAAATTCCTTTTCCTGTTGTTGTTTTGAGACAGTCTTGCTCTGTCGCCCAGGCTGGAGTGTAGTGGTGTGATCTTGGCTCACTGCAACCTCCACCTCGAGGGTTCAAGCGATTGTCCTGCCTCAGCCTCCTGAGTAGCTAGGATTACAGGGGTGCATCACCATGCCCAGCTAATTTTTTTGTATTTTTAGTAGAGATGTCGCAATATTGACCAGGCTGGTCTCGAACTCCTGGCCTCAAGTGATCTGCCTGTCTTGGCCTCTCAAAGTACTGGGATTACAGGCGTGAGCCACCATGCCTGGCCAAATTCCTTTTCTTTATAAGTTACCCAGTTACAGGTATTCTGGTATGTGCAACAGAAAATGGACTAATACAATTCCACATTGCCTTTAGTCACTGGCTGCCATAAGAGTTTTTATGGGTCCACTCTCCCCTACCTCAGTTGGAGGGTACCTAGTGAGCGGGCTGCCTTAGGGCGTGACTTCTGTTCCACATTATTTGATAGCAGCTAACTTGTTTCAAACCTGTCATACACCATTTTTGTTTCTTTGTTTGTTTGTTTTTTGAGACAGAGTCTTGCTCTGCCACCCAGGCTGGAGTGCAGCAGTGTGATCTCGGCTCACTGCAAGCTCCTCCTCCTGGGTTCACACCATTCTCCTGCCTCAGCCTCCTGAGTAGCTGGGACTACAGGCACCTGCCACCATGCCTGGCTAATTTTTTGTATTTTTAGTAGAGACTGGGTTTCACGGCGTTAGCCAAGATGGTCTCGATCTCCTGACCTTGTGATCCCCGAGCCTCGGCCTCCCGAAGTGCTGGGATTACAGGCGTGAGCCACCGCGTCCGGCCTATTCATGCTTTTTTTTTGTTTCAACTGGCATGAAATATGTTTTTCCATCCATTTATTTTCAGTCTATATGTATCTTTATAGGTGAAAAATGCTTCTTGTAGGCAACAGATCATTGGGTCTTATTTTTTCATCCATTTAGCCACTCTACATCTTTTTGTTGGAGAGTTTAGGCCATTTACATTTAATGTTATTATTAATAAGTACTTACTTCTGCCGTTTTGTGATTTGTTTTCTGGTTGTTTTGTGGTCTTCCCTTCTTTATTTCCTTCTTTCCTGTCTTCCTTCACATTTTAACTTTTTTTTGTTTCTCTTTATGCCTTATTGCACTATATCTTGAAATACTGAAATAATAATAGTTATTATTTTTGACTGCTTCATCATTTAGTCTTTCTACTTAAGAGTAACTTACAACCCACAACTACAGTATTATAATATTCTGTGTTTTCCAATGTGTTTACTGTTGCCAGTGAGATTTATACCTTCAGATTTTTTTTTTTTTTTTTTTTTTTTTTTTTTGAGACAGAGTTTCACTCTTGTTGCCCAGGCTATAGTGCAATGGCACAATCTTGGCTCACCACAACCTCCACCTCCTGGGTTCAGGCGATTCTCCTGCCTCAGCCTCCCGAATAGCTGGGATTACAGGCATGTGCTACCACACCTGGCTAATTTTGTATTTTTTTAGTAGAGACGGGGTTTCTCCATGTTGATTAGGCTGGTCTTGAACTCCCGAACTCAGGTGATCCACCCACCTTGGCCTCTCAAAGTTCTGGGATTACAGGTATGAGCCACCGTGCCCGGCCTCAGATTATTTCTTATTGCTCATTAACTTCCTTTTCTTTCAGATTGAAGGATTCCCTTTAGCTTTTCTTTTAGGACAGGTCTGGTGTTGATGAAATCTCTCAGCTTTTGTTTTTCTGTCTTTATTTTTCCTTCATGCTTGAAGGATATTTTTGCTGGACATACTATTCTAGAGTAAAAGATTTTTCCTTCAGCACTTTATATATGTCATGCCACTCTCTCTCTGGTCTGTACAGTTTCCACTGAGAAGTTTGCTGCCAGACATACTGGAGCTCCATTGTATGTTGTTTCTTTTCTCTTGCTGCTTTTAGGATCCTTTCTTTATCCTTGAGCTTTGGAAGTTTTGTTATTAAATGCTTTGAGGTAGTCTTCTTTGGGTTAGATTGGCATGGTGTTCTACAGCCTTTTTGTATTTGAATATTGGTTATCTTCCTCTAGATTTGGGAAGTTCTGTGATATCACTTTGAAGAAACTTTCTACCCTCATCTCTTTCTCTATCTCCTCCGTAAGGCCAATCATTCCTAAGATTTGCCCTTTTCAGGCTATTTTCTAGATCTTGTAGATATGCTTCATTCTTTCTGATTCTTTTTTCCTCTCCTGTGTATTTTTTTTTCTGTGTGTGTGTGTGTGTGTGTGTGTGGCAGAGTTTCGCTCTTGCTGCCCAGGCTAGAGTGCAGTGTTGCGATCTTGGCTCACTGCAACCTGTGCCTCCCAGCTTCAAGTGATTCTCCTGCCTCAGCCTCCCAAGTAGCTGGGATTACAGGCATGACTACTACACCTGGCTAATTTTTGTATTTTTAGTAGAGGCAGGGTTTCACCATGTTGGTCAGTCTGGTCTTGAACTCCTGACTGTAGGTGACCCACCCACCTTGGCCTCCCAAAGTGCTGGGATTACAGGTGTGAGCTACAGCACTCAGCCTCCTCTGTGTATTTTCAGATAGATTGTTATCAATCTCATTAACTCTTCTGTTTGTTCAATTCTGCTATTAAGGGACTGGACTCTGATGCATTCTTCAGTATGTCAGTTGCATTTTTTGACTCTAGAATTTCTGCTTTTTAATTATTTCAATCTCTTTGTTAAGTTTATATCATAGAATTCCGAAATCCTTCTCTGTTATCTCAAATTTCTTTGAGTTTCTTCAAAACAGCTATTTTGAATTCTCTGTCTGAAAGGTCACATCTCTGTTTCTTTGGGATTGGTCCCTGGTGCCTTATTTAGTTCATTTGTTGAGGTCATGTTTTCCTGGCTGGTGTTGATGCTTGTAGATGTTTGGGCAATAAAGAGTTAGGAATTTATTATAGTCTTTGCAATCTGGGCTTTGCAATCTGTGCCTGCCCTTCTTGAGAAGGTTTTCCAGGTATACAGAGGGACTAGGGCCCCAAGCTCAGTAATGCTATGGTTCTTGCAGACTCATAGAGGTCCCACCTTGGTGGTCTTGGATAAGATTAGGAAGAATTCTCTGGATTACCAGGCAGAAACTCTTGTTTTCTTTCTTATTTTCTCCCAAAGTCTCTCTGTGCTGAGCTGCCTGGAACTGAGGTGATGCAAACACCCATGTGGCCACCACCAGTGGAACTGCCCTGAGGCAGACCTGAAACCAGCATAGCACTGGGTCTTGCCCAAAGCCCATTGTAACCACCACCTGGCTACTGCCTATGTTTGCACAGGCTGTAAGGCTCTACAATAAGCAGGTGGTGAAGCCAGCCAGGCTTGTGTCCTTCTCTTCAGGATGGTGAATTCTCCCAGGCCCCAGGCAGGTCCAGAGATGCTGTCTGGGAACCAGGGATTGCAGTAAAAACCTTACAAATCTACCTTGTGTCTTATTCTACTGTGACTAAGCTGGCACCCAAACCACAAGACAAAATCCTTCACACTCTTCCCTCCCCTTTCCACAAGCAGAGGGGCCTCTCCCTGTGGCCACCACCACCACTGACCCATGGCGAGTTCTGTCAGACCACCACCAATGTTCACTTAAGGCCCAAGGGCTCTTCAGTCAGCTGTGACAAATGTTGCCAGGCCTGGAACTCACCCTTCAGGGTAGTAAACTCCCCTCTGGCACAGTGCAGGTCCAGAAATGCTATCGAAGAGCCTGGACGTGGCGACCCCAAGAGCCCGTTGGTGCTCTACACCACTATGGCCAAGCTGATACCTGAAGCTGGCATGTCTGAGTCTCACTCAAGACCCACAGCATACTGCCTGTGAGTCACTGTTGGCTACTCAGGGCCCACGGGCTCTTTAGTCGGCAGGTGATGAAACTTGCAAGACTGAGTACCTCCCTTCAAGGCAGAGGGTTCCTTTCTGGCCCAGGGTGTGTCTAGAAATGTTGTCTGAGAGCTAGGGCCTGGGATGGGGGCCTCACAATTCTGCCAGGTGCCCTGTCCTATTGTGGTTGAGCTGGTATCCAAGATACAAGGCAAAGTCCTTACTCTTCCCTCTCTTCTCCTCAAGCAGAAGGAATCACTTTTGCTGCTGTGAGCTGCACTGCCTGGGGTTGGGGGAGGGGTGGCACAAGCACTTCCTTAGCCACCCAGCTGGTGTCCCATGTCCACTGGCTCTGCACTCAGCACAGAAGAAGGATTTACCTAGGAACTGCAGTCCTTGTGGCCTGGACTGCCTTTCAAGTTTATTTAGGACCTTAGAACACTTTAGCCCACAGTGTTGAGGCTTGCTGAAACTCAAGTTCTGACTGCTGGGATGGACAATTCCCCTCTGGCTAGGGCTGGTCTAGATGCTCCCTCTGTGGATGGGCATCTGCTGAGTTGAACTCAGTTTTGCTTTCTGCTGTGACCAGGCAGCACTGAGTTCAACGCAGGGTCCCACAGTTGCTGGGCTTTCCGTCTCTCAAGGGCACAGCACCTGCTGCTGCTAGGGGAACGGGGGAGGAGCAGCATTACCAATTCAAGACCATCTTTCCTACCTTCTTTCAGTGATATGAAGTTAAAATCAGGTACCATGATTGCTTACCTGATTTTTGGTTCTTATAAAGGTGCTTTTTGTATGTGTAAATAGTTGTTAAATCAGTGTTGCTGCGTTGGGGGATGATTGGTAAAGGCTTCTACATTCAGCCATCTTGCTCAGGCCTCTCCTGATTGAACTATTTCTTAAAACTTATTGTGGCTGGGCACAAATGCTCACATGTGTAATCCCAGCACTTTGAAAGGCTGAGGCAGGAGGATCACTTAAGGCCAAGAGTTCAAGACCAGCCTGCATAACATAGCAAGACTCCATCTCTACAACAATAAAAAATTATCTGGGCATGATGGTGCCTGCCTGTAGTCCCAGCTAGTTGGGAGGCTAAGGTGGGAGGATTGCTTGAGCTCAGAAGTTCAAGGTTGCAGTGAGCTATGATCATGCCACTGCACTCCAGCCTGGGCAAGAGTGACACTTTATCTCTAAAAAAATAATTTGGCTGGGCGTGGTGGCTCACACCTGTAATCCCAGCACTCTGGGAGGCTGAGGTGGGTGAATCACAAGGTCAGGAGGTCAAGACCAGCCTGGCCAAGATGGTGAAACCTCATCTCTACTAAAAATACAAAATTAACTGGATGTGGTGGCACACGCCTGTAATCCCGGCTATTCGGGAGGCTGAGGCAGAGAATTTTTTTCTTTTTTTTTTTGAGACGGAGTCTTGCTCTGTCTCTCAGGCTGGAGTACAGTGGCGTGATCTTGGCTCACTGCAACCTCTGCCTCCCAGGTTCAAGTGATTCTCCTGCCTCAGCCTCCCTAGTAGCTGGGACTACAGGTGTGTGCCGCCACGCCTGGCTGACTTTTTGTATTTTTTTTTTTAGTAGAGATGGGGTTTCATCTGTTAGCCAGGATAGCCTCAATCTCCTGACTTCGTGAGCCACCCGCCTCAGCCTCCCAAAAGTGCTGGGATTACAGGTGTGAGCCACTGTGCCTGGTGCAGAGAATTTCTTAAACCTGGGAGGCGGAGGTTGCAGTGAGCCGATATTGTGCCACTGCCCTCCAGCCTGGGCGACAGAGCGAGACTCCATCTCAAAAATAAATAAATTATTTATTTTAGACTTTTCATTATGCTTGAATATTTTCAAAATAAAAATTAGGGAAAACATTTCTCTCTAATGTGTACATCCAAACAATTCCACTGGCCTTAAAACTCTAGTCTTTCTTGGCATATAAATTCTTCTCTAAGGGGTATCTAAAATAATAATTCCTCTCTTTTTATTTTATTTTTTTAAATTTTTTGAGATGGAGTCTTGGTCTCTTGCCCAGACAGGAGTGCAATGGTACGATTTCAGCTCACTGCAACCTCCGCCTCCTGGGTTCAAGTGATTCTCCTGCTTCAGCCTCCTGATTAGCTGGGATTACAGGCACCTGCCACCATGCCTAGCTAATTTTTGTATTTTTGTATAGATAGGGTTTCACCATGTTGACTAGGCTGGTCTTGAACTCCTGACCTCAGGTGATCTACCCGCCTCCCTCCCAAAGTGCTGGGATTACAGGCATGAGCCACCATGCCCAGCCATTACTCTCTTTTTAACTTGAAACTTCTTCGGAACAATTACTAAATACATCATGCCACTTTGTATTAGTTGGTGACTTACATGTTTAAATCCTTCAGTCAACTGCAAGCTCTTTAACATAAGGACTGGGTTTTATATAATGCTGCACAAAACTGATCTCAGTGTATTACTCATATTACACCACGTCTGTTGATGCTCATTAAATTAAGCCATCAAACAGTAACATTTTTATTCCAGCTTGCCAGGAGTAAAAAAAAAAAAAAAAGAAATGGAAGTCAAGCAGAGTCTATTTAAAATATCAGCTTATTGTTTATATAGTGTGGAATTCATACAGCAATCAAAGAGCTTTACAGTCTGCACCTAGATGCTCATTGCTATTTAGTGACTCATATTCTTCATAATTTTTATTTAAAAGTTGAAGTCGGCCGGGAGTGGTGGCTCAAGCCTGTAATCCCAGCACTTTCGCAGGATCATGAGGTCAGGAGATCGAGACCATCCTGGCTAACACAGTGAAACCCCGTCTCTACCAAAAATATGAAAAAAAAAACTAGCCGGACGAGGTGGCGGGTGCCTGTAGTCCCAGCTACTAGGGAGGCCGAGGCAGGAGAATGGCGTAAACCCAGGAGGCGGAGCTTGCAGTGAGCCCAGATCGCGCTACTGCACTCCAGCCTGGGCGACAGAGCAAGACTCCGTCT
>NW_012115311.1:913202-927282 GCF_000951035.1 Colobus angolensis palliatus | reverse complement strand
AAAAAAAAAAAAAAAAAAAAAAAAAGTTGAAGTCTAAGTCGTAACTTTAACATGATTAACAGTATTATGTTTTTTCTTTATGTTTTGAATTTTTTTGTAGACATGGGGTCTATTTTGCCCAGGCTAGTATCAAATTCTTGCCTCAAGAAATCTTCCCCTTTTGGTTCTTCAAAGCGCTGGGATTACAGGCATAAGCAACCACTGTAAGCCAAAGTACTTTGTCTTTAAATAAAAGGTTTATAAGTAAGCCTGTCATTCATTTCACTAAATTTTACCATATTTTCCTGAAGTAGTAGATGAAAAATATATTTAAATTTATTCATAGATGGCAGGGGAAAAAAGGCGTATAAAGAGAACAAGTGACCTGTCCTAAATCACACAATCAATTCTCAATACTTTTCTTTTCAGTGATACATGCTTATTTTCTACTTGATGGGTTGGATTGTACTTTACAGGAAACCTAAAATAAAGCCTTAGGTTAGGAAATGTGACTTCGATTCATTAAAAAACAAATGTGTAATGTGTTCTTATAGCTGTAATTTACAAATATTCATAAAGATTTCCAAACCTCAGTCTGCCTCTTGATATAGGTCCATTTCATTTAATCATAAATAATAATAAGTCAGTATTTATTTTGCTGATTTAAGGTGTTCATCCAAAAGTTCAACAATGGCTTCTTCATCTGCTGATTGAAGCAGTCTCTGAATTAGCTGATCCAGGCCCTTCCCACCACACAAAAATTCCTGGTAAAAGAGAGAGCTATTATGAAACCTGGTAAAAGAAAGAGCTATTAAGAGAGAGCTATTATGATTAAGAGAGAGCTATTATGATGATTAGAAATATAAGCAAAGACTTCAGTGTTTATTTCATTTCTTTGCAGTCATTATTTAATAACAATAAAGCACTACTGATGTTCTACAATACAATGAACACAATTGCTAACTTGGGAAGATCCCCACTCTGTAGAAGAATTCAGTTAGCATTTTATTTTAAAATAAATCTTCTGAGATTTGGATTTTCCTAACAACTCCAGAGACAACAAAACAAAGATATCTAGATGGACTTTTGAAATTGACCACCTCCCTCCCTTTAAAATTCCATTGATTGGCTTTTATGACAACACCATTCTAGGCTCTCAAACCGTCTTTGGGAGAATAGGTTTGCTGAATTCTTTCTCTTATTGTACCCTAAAAACAATTGCTTTTATTCTTGTCCTGAAAATTCTACCCTTTTCACTCACATTATGTTATTTCCCAAAGGAAAAAGACTGAAAGGTCTCAATTCCACAAGCATTTTGTTCCACAAGCATTTTGTGCATTAACGCGCATACTGCTCCTTGCCAGCTCCTCTGGGGAGGCTGAGAGGAAACCTCCCCTGACCATTCCAGCTTACCCTTCGGCTAATCCTCTAAGTTTAGATTATTTCATCTGTAAGTGGTTTATGACAGTTTTTTATTTTTAAACCAAAAACGTGGTGATCTAGAAGTTCTGTGTAACTGAAAAATATTTTTGTTGAAATATTGAGGGGTGAAGTGTCTTTGAGGTCTGCAATTTGCTTTCAAATGGTTCAAGAGCAATATGGGTTTATAGAGACAGAGATGGTGGGGGAAAGAAAAGGAAAACCACAGTAAAATATTAACAACTGTTGAATCTAGGTATAGTCTGTATTGTGTTGACTGACCTAATCTTTTTTTTTTTGAGACCAGCTCTTGCTGTGTCACCTAGGCTGGAGTGTAGTGGTGTGATCTCGGCTCACTGAAACCTCTGCCTCCTGGGCTCAAGTAATCCTCCCACCTTAGCTTCCTGGGAAGCTGGGACTACAGGCACATGGTACACACCCAGCTAAATTTTGTTTTTTTTTTTGTATTTTTTGTAGAGATAGGATTTTGCCATGTTGCCCAGGATGGTCTCCTGAGTTCAAGCGATCCTCCCACCTCTGCCTCTCAAAGTGCTGGGATTGCAGGTGTGAACCACTGTGCCCAGCTGACCCAATCTTTAAACATTATGTAAACTTGAAAAATTTTGAAATAAAAAGTTGAGAAAAAAAATTTTCATGTTTACCACTAAATAACTCCACTGGGTGAAAACTGTTTTCAGTTGACTTCCCTGAAGTCTTCTCTACAGTTCTCTGAAAAATGACTAAATTAATGACTTCAAGAACTTTTCCTGTGTAACAGAAATTCTGTGTAGTAAAGCTGTTGGGATTAATGAATTTGTACATTGCCATTTTAGAAATGCTTGGAATTCAGACACTGGCTTTAATGAAAATACTTTAATGTTGGCATCTGGAACACAAAACATTTAAAGTTTTGATACAGTTATGAACTAATCTTATAGTTAAGTCTTTCCTGAATGGTCTTAAAGTTGAACTTTAGGTAAGTGTAGACACATATCTCTCAAATTAAGGTAAAGAATATATCTTACTATTTCTGTATTCCCCAGAGTACTAGCACATAGTAAAACCTCAAACACTCTGAAATTAAACAGAAAGCAAAAGCATTATGATATAACTTTAAAATTAAGGTTTATATAATTTTCAGCATAATATGAAATTGCTTTTAAAATCAGTGTGACTAGGCCAGGCACAGTGGTTCATGCCTGTAATCCCAGCACTTTGCGAGGCTGACGCGGGCAGATCACCTGAGGTCAGGAGATTGAGACCAGCCTGGCCAACATGGTGTAACCCCGTCTCTATGAAAAATACAAAAATTAGCCAGGCATGGTGGTGGGTGCCTATAGTCCCAGCTACTCAGGAGGCTGAGGCCAGAGAATTGTTTGAACCTGGGAAGCAGAGGTTGCAGTGAGCAGAGATCGCACCACTGCACTCCAGCCTGGGTGACGGAGCAAGACTCCATCTTAAAAAAAAAAAGAAAAAAAAAGTGTACCTGGTGCTCAATTACAGTATTGCCAAGGTAATCATCTTTGGAACTGATGTAAAAAGGATTATCCCTCTACTGAGAGTCAAACACATTAGATTCAACTGGATTAACTAGAGTGCAAGAGATACAAAGGTCAAAGATGAATGAGTCATAGTTCCTAACTTTCAGAGGCTAAGTAGAACAGCTAGACAAATACATACGCATCACAAAACAATACAAGAAATTAAAAACTGAAGGAGAAGAAAGGAAGGATTGTAAGGAGCCATGAATTTCGACAGGAAGGTGGCATCAGGGAAAGATTCAGGAAGCCAGAAAGTTTTGAATTTGGTTTTACAAAGAGAATAGTATTTTCCCGAATAGAAATGAGCAGGGCATTTCCATCAAAAGAATGAGTATTAGAGGCTGGGCGTGGTGGCTCACGCCTCTAATCCCAGCACTTTGGGAGGCCGAGGCAGGCGGATCACCTGAGGTTGGGAGTTCAAGACCAGCCTGACCAACATACAGAAACCCCATTTCTATTAAAAATACAAAATTAGCCAGGCATGGTGGTGCATGCCTGTAATCCCAGCCATTTGGGAGGCTGAGGCAGGAGAATCACTTTCACCCGGGAGGTGGAGGTTGCAGTGAGCTGAGATCACACCACTGCACTCTAGCCTCGGCAACAAGAGGGAAACTGTCTCAAAAAAAAAAAAAAAAAGAATGAGTATATTAGGACAGGAAAACTGCTGGGCGTGGTGGTTCAGCCTGTAAACCAGCACTTTCGGAGGCCAAGGCGGGTGGATCATTTGAGGCCAGGAGTTCAAGACTAGAATGGCTAACATGGTGAAACTCCTTCTCTACTAAAAACACAGAAAAATTAGCCAGGCATGGTGGTACACACCTGTAATCCCAGCTACTCAGGAGGCTGAGGCAGGAGAATCGCTTGAACCCAGGAAGCAGAGGCTGCAGAGATTGCACCACTGCACTCCAGCCTGGGCAACAGAGTGACAATCTGTCTCAAAAACAAACAAACAAAACAGGAAAACAAAGTACATTTAAATCTCTAAGGCCAGGGGAAATTTCCAATGTAACTGGAATATAGAGCAGGAGTTAACACTGATGTGAAGAAATCTGCATAAGGACATTGAGAAACAGAATAAAACTGTGAAACAATACATTATATGGTAGTCTATGCTTATTAGCTAGATAAATAAAAGTAAGAAAGTTACCTACAGAGGAAGTCATAATGAGAATACCAGGTGATCTCACAGAACCCAAGGATAGGAATGTGGAATGTGCAGGGCCACGACTACCACCTGCGGAATGAGACTGAGCCTTGGGAATAAATAAATGTAGGGACTCATATCATCAGGGTTCTTTCTGTTCTCATTTTTGCCTTTCTCCGTGTATCAATTTCATTCTTTTCTCACTGAAGATGCTTTCTCTTGGTGGCTGAAAATGTGGCTTCTAACCTCTTATATGCTTTATGTATTACAGTTTCAGCCACCAAGAGAGAGAATAATCCTCTCCCTCTCTGATTTTAAAATCCTGGGAAGAAACTCACGGGCTGGGACTTATTTAGGTGTCCACTCCAAAAAAATCCACTTTTGTCCTGGGTCAGGATCATGATCATTTAAGAATGCAGCAGCTCCATCAAAAACGGTGGATGTGGTATGAAGGGCAAGTTCTAGAATAGGGGAGGAGAGCTAGGCAAAAATTCCAAAGACGCTCACATTCTTTCCTATCTACCCCTTCCATTTGTCCAACAGCTGTTGCCCTGGGGTTAAGATCCTTATCACTTTCCCAGCTTCATCTATGATTTGGTTCCTAAATTATTCACTCTTTTTTTTTTGAGACAGAGTTTCACTCTGTCGCCCAGGCTGGAGCGCAGTGGTGCAATCTCAGCTCACTGCAAGCTCTGCCTCCTGGGTTCACGCCATTCTCCTGCCTCAGCCTCTCGAGTAGCTGGGACTACAGGTGCCCGCCACCGTGCCTGGCTAATATATTTTTTTTTTTTTGTATTTTTAGTAGAGATAGGGTTTCACTGTGTTAGCCAGGATGGTCTCGATCTCCTGACCTCGTGATCTGCCCGCGTCGGCCTCCCAAAGTGCTGGGATTACAGGCGTGAGCCACTGCGCCCAGCCAATTATTCACTCTTTACTGTCTATAGTCTCTTTACTGTCCTTCACACAGATTTTAATGTTTTACTACAGCTACCTTTTTTCATGCTGTTTTCGAACTTTCTTCCTTTCACCACTATGGAATGTCTTCTTTCCTTCCAATAGACTAGTTAGTGATTATTAGAGCTTACCAGTGTTATTTTCCTTTTGACTTCTGAGTCTGGCACGCTAGTTTAGTTAGTGATATATCATTATTTAGGCCAAAGTCAGATATTTTATAACTACAGAAGCCAGTTAGTTATCTTCCCTTTGTTTCACAACCGAATACTATACTATGCACCTATGGGCCCATCTAAAAGATATTACTGGTCATAAGAATGTGGCTATCTCCAAAAAAATTGTCACCACTACCAGAAAAACAACTGAAAGAACATGGTGTAATTAGAACAATATGGCCAAACATGTTTGGTTAATACTGTGTGTTTCCTGAGGAAAGGGAAATTAGCAAATATTTTCCTCCTTTTCAACATGGCTACTGTGTTCCTATGTAAGATAGCCTTATCCTGCTGAGGATCCTGATGGAGGATGTGGCATAAGACATACAGAAATTGACAAACATAGTAACCTTGTAAAACCAGAACTTTTTTACAAGGTGTATTTCCCTTGTAAAACTAGGACTTTGATTTTGAGTATAGAATGGGACAGAGCCAAGTGAAAGAAGCCTTAGGTATCGTACGGCACCAAGGAAAAAGATCAAAGCTTTCCGTCTGCTGCCTTTGCCACATAGTCCTTTATGGGACCAGTTCACTTTCTCCTTCAGTGGCAACAAAACAGACATTTTCCTGTGCTTCATCATTAATATATTTATATATTTATGTCAGTGGTCTTTGCTAGATGCGATTTAGACAGGTTAATGTTCGAACAATCTTGACCGAGTCTTTTCCCCAACAATCTAACTGTTAACACCTCAATCTAATGAAGACACATTGTGGGAGGGAGAATTCTAAGATGCCCCCTGGTGTACACACTGTGAATAACTCCCTCTCAGCGCAGACGGGACCTGTGAAAATGACAGAGTATCATTCTAGTGCCTAGGTGACAAAGCAGTTGACTTTGAGTTAATCAAAAGGAACATTATCTAGGTCAGCTTGACCTAAACGGGTGAGCCCTTAAAAAGGCCTGAGTCATTCCTGCAAGAAGAAATTCAAAGTGGGAGAGAGTCTCTGGAGGGAGCCACTGGGAAACAACTTCCAACAGTATTTAGGCACTGAAAAGCAGCCTCCCGCTGCCTGCCAGCAAGGGAATGGGGACTTCAGTCCTACAATCCAAGGCAATGGCATTCTGCTGGCAACCATGTAACCTTGGAAGAGGACCCCAAGCTCCAGAAGAGTATGGAGCCTGGCCATGCCTTGATTTCAGCCTTGTGAGATGCTGAGAGGATAACTAAGCTCAGTTGTTCCTGGATTTCTGACCTACAGAAATCATGAGATACTTTAATCATGGGTACTGCTTTAAGTTGCTATATTTGTGGTAATTTGTTACCTGGCAATAGAAAACCAATACCCATGTATATATGCAGACTGAATATATGTTCATACATTGTGATTGCATAACGAAGAATTTGGAATTTAGAAAAGATCATTGTTTCAAGATGGCATAAAGATCATTATTTTTTTAACCAGCAAACTAATAAAAGTGTTTGTAAATTTTTGGGTGGCTTAATGATTTAAATTACTTGGAAATATTTTAGATATACTTGGTAATATCTACATATAAGTTCTAGAATTTGACTATGTTTTCTTCTGAAATCAAAGGTACACAAAGCATACTCAGTAGTATTACCTTAATATCACGAACTTCATATGCTATCCTGTGGTCACTGACTCTATCCTGGGTGAAATTATATGTCCGAATTCGCTCTGACTGGGCTCTTGTTCCCACCTGTGCCATAACAAAAAGCAATTTATATTTTACCTTTACAAATGTCTTCATTACAATGGAAAAAGCACTTGGCAAATGACTGTTTCAACAATTTAGATATTTTCCAAAAGTCATATATACAAAATGACAAAGAACAAGAATGGGCAGAACTTAATGTTTAACACTACAGGTTTGTAGAGCTCAGTTATAGAATAAGAAGGAATGTTTCTTTGTTATTTCAAACTCAAAATACTTAAAATCAAATTAATCATCTTTCCACTCCAATCAGTTTCTCCTCCTGGTTTCTATAAATGACAGCACCATGTATTCCCTTTTATCCAAGTAGAAAATTCTGACATTCTGCAATTTATCAAACATTTTGTGGGTTTCAGTTTACTATGCCAGGCTTTGATACAGATGCACACAGGGGGACAGACCATCTTCAATTCATCCCATTCTCCAGCCGCCCATTTCCAATGGGTTTCATGGATCTCTTATTATATCCTGCCCTCTCCATTTCTACTACCACTCCTGGACTCATTACTTTCACCTACAATTCTGCAAACATCTCCTGATTCATCTCCCATTTTTCTGCTCACTTTGTGCTGCTCTGCTTAGTCTTCCTACAGTACAGTTTTCTGATAAATTTTCTTTGGTTCCTTCTTGTCTACTGAGCAGACACAAGTCAACTCAGCATTCAAGGTACTTTGTAACGTGGCTAATCTTCCCAATGTTATTTCTGAAAATTATGTGACTCTCCATAATGCCACTAATAATACTATGTCATTATTATGTGTGTGTCTGTTATCTGTGCTATAAAACATCATCTCAAGGGATGCCCTTCCCTAACACTCTCCTACCATTTCTGCCTTTCTGGTCCCAGCAATTGAAATATGTTCTCTTCTTCCTCTGAAACCCATTGTACTTGGAATGTTCTTCATGGCACACCAGTTTGTCTCATGCTACAGTTATTTGCATTCTTCCTGGTTTGCTCATCTCCTCCACCTCCCCAACACCCGATATACACAACACCCTGTCTCAAATGCTTTCGCTTTTTAAAATAAAAGAAGATATTTCTATAACTTATTGTCTTAAACCCTAAGGCAAGCGATATGAAACTAAACTCCTGACCATTAGAAGAATTTTTTAAAATTATGGATTCCTAAGCCCAACCTTAGATATAATGGATCAGAATTATGTATTTTGAAAACATTCCCAGATCATCTCTTCTGACAATCAGCCAAGTTTGGAAACCACTCTCCCAAAGCACCATATTAATGGCCAGGACCTCACTCCAGATCAGTTACATCAGAATTTCTGGGGTGGGGCCTGGGCATCTATGAAAGCTTGTTAGGTGATCAGTGGACCCAGGATTGGGAATGTGGCATAATGCCTTCTGTATAAAAGCCAAGTGTATATCTTGATCGAAGAAAAAAACTTCTAAGCCTTAGAAATCCCTATTAAAACATTTCAGGTAGGTGGATAAGTTATTCAAGAGGCAGTGACGTCTTTTTTGGCTCATGAATCAGACTATTGAAGAAGACACACATGAACAATTTGTATAAAGCCAATCTTGAACACCTATTTTGAAAATTACTTTGTGGGCTGGGTGCAGTGGCTCACACCTGTAATCCCAGCACTTCAGGAGGCTCAAGTGGGCAGATCACATGAGGCCAGGAGTTCGACACCAGCCTGATCAACATGACAAAAACCCATCTCTACAAAAAATACAAAAATGAGCCAGGCATGGTGGCTGTAATCCCAGCCACTCGGGAAGCTGAGGCACAAGATCGCTTGAACCCGGGAGGCAGAGGTTGCAGTGAACCAAGATCGTGCCACTGCACTCTAGCCTGGGTGACAGAGAATCTTGTCTCAAAAAAAAAAAAAATTACTTGGTGGAACCTCTGGTGCCAAAATGTTAAACAGCAAGTAAATCCAAATGTCTTTTTAAAATTCAAATGTGGCAGAGTTCATGGTATTTATGTTATCACTTATTTGCCAAGAAGTAATGGTGTGTACTCAGGGTATATTGTTTACTTGTTAAAAACAAAAATAAGTTATGGTTTGTAAATGAGCATTCCTGTCGGCTAGTGCATACACTGATAATGCTCTACAATCGGGGATTACCACTAACAGTGTTAATATTATTTCTCCTGTCACTTTTACTACCTGCAAGTTAGCACGCAGGTAAAGAAAGCCAGAAGCACCAAAGCGTGAAAAAGCTAGGACACATCGAGATGAAAAGTATAATGCTTAGGTTTAGACAATTCATTATCCTAAAAGGCCACAAAATCTTCCAAATTTAAATTACTGTAGCATAGCCAGGTGTAGTGGCATGTGCCTGTAATCCCAGCCACTCAGGAGGCTGAGGCAGGAGAATTGCTTGAACCCGGGAGGTAGAGGTTGCAGTGAGCTGAGATTACGCCACTACACTCCAGCTTGACGACACAGTGAGACTCCGTCACAAAAAAAAAAAAAAGAATTTAAATTATATATTAGGTTTACTTACAATAATGACATTTATTCATTTTGCTTAGAATTCATCTATCTATTTAAATAAGTAACACTATATCATACATAGTACAAAATTCAAAAAGTACCAAACGATATATAATGAAAAATAAATTTCCTTTCTACCTCTTATCCCTAGTCTACATCAGTAGGATTCACTGCTCCCAGTTTTTTGCAGTGCCATTTGTATTTGATCTCACATAGAGTTATAATACAAGCATAGGTTTTAATTTTTAAAAATCAAAAAATGTTCTTAATTCTCAAAGAATTATTTTGTCTTTTAAACCATTTTCCTCTTAAGACAGTAATGATATAAACACAAGAGGGAAACAACTAGGAAATACTTTTTAGTTTATACATCTTTCATTTACTAACTTGCAAACTGGTATGCCCAAGTTCAGCCATAACCCATCCGTTCATTTGCATTGAGTTACTGCTTATGTACAGAGGAGTGCATTTCTCTATGCTCTAAAACATTCCCATTTAAGCAAGAACAAACACTGCATTCTCTACAGAAAGTGACTTTTCTTTAAACAGTCACTAAATTATTACACCAAGTAAATCTTACCTGCAGTTTTCTAGCACGTTGTTGCTGACACTTGTCTTTCTCAATAATCTGCTGGTAGAGTCTAGCTGTCAACATACGAAAAGCTATTTCTTTATTTTTTATCTGTGATCTTTCTTGTTGGCATTCTACTACTAGCCCTGAAAAATAACAAGGATCAGAAGGTAAACTGTAGCTTCCACCAAATTAAGATAGAACCAAGGAACAGTTAAATGAGACAGGTTAATCAGGAAAATATCACAAAAGATAAAAACATTTTAGGTTTAGCACACTTCAGAAACTAGCTGCATTATGATTATAGCTGTAGTTGGCTCTTTAGATTCTGATATGTAAATGAGAACTCCGTATGGGCACCCAGAAAGCAGCAGCATCTACAGATGGTTACCTATCCTTTAAGTCCCCGAGCTTGGCCTCTTCCTCCTAGCTCATCCAGGCATTTCTGCAGCTCAACAAACAGCAAACTACTGCTGCTCTGTATACTGTGCTGCTCTATTCTCTGTCCAACTCAAGAACTAGCCTCTTCCCCTTTCAGTCACAAATATACACAGAGCTGAGGTTTTAAAAATACCTTTATAATGGCCAGGCACGATGGCTCACACCTGTAATCCAAGCATTTTGGGAGGCAGACACGGGCGGATCATGAGGTCAGAAGATGGAGACCATCCTGACTAACACAGTGAAATCCCATCTCTACTAAAAATACAAAAAATTAGCCAGGCATGGTGGTGGGCACCTGTAGTCCCAGCTACTTGGGAGGCTGAGGCAGGAGAATCGCTTGAACCTGGGAGGTGGAGGTTGCAGTGAGCTGAGATTACACCACTGCACTCCAGCCTGGTGATAGAGCGAGACTCCGTCAAAAAAAAAAAAAAAACAAAAAACGAAAAACAAAAACAAAAAACCTTTATAGAAAAAAGCTAATGAAAAGATGCTACTCAGAGTCTTTAAAAAGAAGAATGTATAGTGAATGTTTCTGAGTTGTCCAAGTTCTAAATTTCTAACTTGTTCTGCATAGTCTGAGTTCTGGGGTCCAGCTAATCAATACACCTAACCACACACAAGTTTTGGCTGGCCAGCTTCTGCATTTGGGTGGGTTTGGCCCACTGTGTAGTCCAGTTACTGGCCCAAATCCAGCCCTGACCTGAAATGATCACTTTTTGAGGCTGTGTTGTTCTTAACTTCATAGCTACCACTCTGAGGTCCATGTCTAATCCCGCTCCTCAGTACATTAGAGGAGAAAGGGGTTTTCTTTCTGAATCACAAAAACTAAAAACCAAAAGCCCCATTAGCTTGGCCTATCTGCACCGATACAGTGGTAAATATTTTGCTGGAGATTTAAAGAATTTCTATAAAATTCTATTCTCTGAACTATGTTTTCTTCCTGTGTAAATAAGCTACAGTCACTACCTGCTAATACTTTTAGTAAGGCACTGAGGTTTCACCTCTACTGTTTAATCACTTCCTGACCTCTTTACTGTGGCCATCTGGTTGGACTGGGGCACTGACTGGCCCTCATCTTCCAGGTATTTGTCTGGAGTTTCCCTGACTCTCGTATCCTTTTCCTATTACCCCAAAGAATATGAACATTTCCATTTTAAGACGGCCAGGCTTTCAGGAGCTCTCCTCCACATTCCTCTTCTTGTCAGCTGATCTGTACTGATTTTTGCCTAAGCACCTGTATTATTCCTATCTACTCACTCAGGTTAGAACTTTTAGATCAAAACTATTACTTTCCAGCTCAGTAATTACTAACGGAATCACTTGATTATGTATTTTATTATATACTTTCTATAGAGGAGTATTTAATAATGAGTACTCCCTTAAGAACAGAAGATGTAGAGGGAGGGAAGATATATTGAATAATAGAAGAGGGCTGGGCGCAGTGGCTCACACCTGCAATCCCAGCACTTTGGGAGGCAAAGGCGGGTGGATTATTTGAGTCCAGAAGTTCTGAGACCAGCCTGGGTAACACAGCAAGATTTCGTCTCTACTAAAAATACAGAAAATTAGCCAGCATGGTAACTGCACCTATAGTCCCAGCTACGCAGGGAGCTGAGGTAGGAGGATGGCTTGAGCCAAGAGTTCGAGGTTACAGTGAGCTATGATCATGCCACTGCACTCTAGCCTGGGCAACAGCAAAACCCAGTCAAAAGAAAGAGAGAAAGAGAGAAGAGAGAGAGAGAAAAGAAGAGAAGAGAAGACAAAGAATTACAGAGGCCATCTTTTACTCGCCAACTGGTAATAAACTAAAAAGCCCACTTTAATGCACAAAATACTCATTTATCTTCACCCTTATCTTGGGATAAATTTTCCCAAGAAAGGTAATATTCCCCTGTATAAATATTTAACCATACCCCTATGAATAACTCTTCCAATGGTGGAAAATGGAATCATCTAGAAGCAGTGGTTAGAAAAAAAATATGATTCTTCAGAGTCCATGGCATGGAGAAAAATAGAAGAATAGAAGCTATAATTCTCACTTTGAATTCTAGCAGGGACAGTTCCTAGTCTAAGGTCTTGGGATGGAAGAAAGAATGGGAGAAATGGAAGAAAGGCTGAGTTTTCCTTGAAGCAGATGCTGAAACTATGGCAATCCTCAAAATATGGAAGAAGCAGGCTGAAGAAATCACTTCGTTATAACTGCGTGGCTTCCTAAGGGTTAGGTCTTGACATGCCTTCCTTGCCTAAAGGGAAGGGCTGAGGGCAGGACTTCAGGCCTCTTTAAAACCAAAGACTCAGATCTAAGTGGTTAAAAGATAACTGGCCCAAGGTAAGTCTGGCAGCACAATGATAAGTCACTTTCTTTTCCTTTTATTGTTAGTTGACATGTAATAATTATACATATTTATGGGATATAGAGTGGTATTTCAATACAATGTGGAATGATCAAATCAGGGTAATTAGCACATCCATCACCTCAAAATTCATTTATCATTTCTTTGTTGTGAACATTCAAAATCTTCTAGCTTTCTGAAAATATGCAATAAACAAATCACTATTAACCATATTCATGCTATAATGCTATAGAACACCAGAACTAATTCCTTCTATCCAGCTGTAATTCTGTATCCCTTACCCAACCTCTCTCTATGCTCCCCTCCCCCTTACCCTTCCTAGTCTCTAATGACCACAGTTCTACTCTCTGTAAGTCACTTTTTGTAAAGTCAGCAATTTATGGCTACACGGGGTAGTTTTATAACCTTTAAGTTTTAAAGTATTCTGGTTTATTTTGTCAGAGTTTTGATCACCTTTTACCCAATTTTTTACCCATTTTAATTTTTAATTCATCTTAAGCTAATTATTACTGATCTAGACTATGTATAATATAGAATGATATCCAACAATACAGGGTTTAGGTGAAACACATTAAGTATCCAACAATTTATGGATTGTTGAAATAAATTATGGCAAGTTACAAAAAGTATAACCTCAGGACGGACATGGTGGCTCATGCCTGTAATCCTAGCACTTCGGGAGGAGGAGGTGGGCAGATTACTTGAGGTCAGGAGTTTGAGACCAGCCTGGCCAACATGACGAAACTACGTCTCTACTAAAAATACAAAAATTAGCCAGGTGTGGTGGTGCACACCTGTAGTCCCAGCTACCTGGGAGGCTGATGCAGGAGAATAGCTTGAACACTGAAGGCAGAGGTTGCAGTGAACCAAGGTTCACTGGCCACTGCATGCCAGCCTGAGTGACAGAGCTAGACTCCGTCTAGGAAAAAAAAAAGTATAACCTCATTTTTTGGGAAAAAAATGGCATATTTTTATACGTACAGAAAATAATTTGAAAGGATGTATACCAAAGATATATGCCAACAATGGTTACTGGGTTTTCATTACAGATGTTTTATGTTCTTTTGCTCATGCGTATATTATTTTCTTTTTTTTTTTCTTTGACACAGAGTTTCACTCTTGTTGCCCAGGCTGGAGTGCAATGGTGTGATTTCAGTTCACCGCAACCCCCACATCCCGGGTTCAAGCAATTCTCCTGCTTCAGCCTCCCGAGTAGTTGGGATTACAGGCATGCGCCACCACACCCAGCTAATTTTGTATTTTTAGTAGAGATGGGGTTTTTTCATGTTGGTCAGGCTGGTCTCGAACTCCCAAC
>NW_012115311.1:883845-912809 GCF_000951035.1 Colobus angolensis palliatus | reverse complement strand
ACGCCTGGCTGATGTTTTTGTATTTTTAGTAGAGACGGGGTTTCACCATTTTGGCCAGGCTAGTCTCGAACTCCTGACCTCAGGGGATCCACCTGCCTCAGCCTCCCAAAGTGCTGGGATTACAGGCATGAGCCACTGCGCCTGACCGCTCCCCCCCCCGCCTTTTTTTTAAAATCACACTACAACAAGAACAAGACACAGAAACACAAACTCCATCTGAAATAAAAGTATATAATCCCCAAACATGATCTATTAAAGACAAAAAGTGGATGAAAGAATGGTAAATGACTTAGCAGCTGGAAGAAAGGTGACACTTAATTCCCTGTAGAGGGACATGCTGACCAGAAACTGGCCAATTTGCCCTGCTAAGTGCCAGAAAGGCTCAGAAATAGAGACACCAGGTATTTCAAAAGTCAGGCTTGAGGAGCTAGGGCTAAATACAGAAAGCCTATAATAACAAATAGATCCTCAAGTCTCCTTCCTCAATCTGCAGAAGGCAGGAGGTATATTTCTGGATAATTAAATCAGGAAAATTCTAGACCTGGGACTAGTTACAAGGGAGGGCAAGTGTGAACATGGGCTGGAAGACAAGAGGATTAAGTAAACGACTGCTATTCAATGGTGAGACCTTGACCTTACTCTCAGCTGTATCCTGGAAGATCCTTCTCAGGAGAAAACAAACTCGCAAGAGAAAAGGTCCCTAATAAAAAAGCTGATTAACGCTCTAACTGATCTACAGTGGAACTCACTAGTGGGTATGTGGATAAGTGCACTCAGAGCTTTAGAACCTGACTCTTAAATATGTACAGACAGACAAGAATTCCTAGAAATTTCCAACATGAAAGTAAGAATGGGCCGAGCGTAGTGGCTCATGTCTGTTATCCCAACACTGGGATGCTGAGGCAGGCAGATCACTTGAGCTGAGGAGTTGGAGACCAGCTTGAGAAATGTGGAGAAACCCAGTGTCTACCAAAAAAAAAAAAAAAAAAAAAAAAAAAAAAAAAGCAAGCATTAGCCAGGCAAGTGCCTGTAGTTCCAGCTACCAGGAACAGAGGGCGGGGGAGTGGTGCTGACGTGGGAGGGTCACCTGAGCCTGGGAAAGTCACAGCTGCAGTAAGCTGTGATCACACTACTGTACTCCAGCCTGGGCAACAGACCAAGGCCTTGTCTCAAAAAGAAAAAAAGAAAAGTAAAGCAAGCATGAAACAAAAATAAACTCAGAAGAAACACAGACACTGCAGAAAGCAGAAGGGAACATCAGGGAAACTAAAATTAATATCCTTGAGCAATAAAAGAAAAGAAAAGAAATAAGTATCAACAAAATAAGAAAAGGATGCTATGAGAAAACAATTCTGAGAACAAGAAAGAGCTCCCAAAAGTTAAAAAAAATCAATTTTTTAAAATCAGAAAAAGGGTAGGAAAAATAACTAAAAAACAAAGTGACAGACAATATGAGGGAAAAAAAATTCAAGAGGTCTAACATCTAACTAATAGAAATCCCAGGAAGAATAAAGAAAATGTTATGCAAGAAATTATTGAAGAAAGTATTTCAGAGCTGAAAGGCATGAATCTCTAAACTGAAAGCAACAAATACAAGGAATGAAAAAGACTTTCAGTGCTCTAAGGGGAAGTTATTTCCAAGAAATGATCGATGAAGTGTAAAGTTAGAATAAAGCTATTTTCAGATCTCCAAAGCCTTGAAATACTTACATGTCACAAATCTTTCCTCAGGAAGCCACTTAAAGATGAGCTTCGTTAAAATGACAGAGTAACAAAGAGAAAAAGACACTATGGAACCCAAGAAATGGGAGGATCCAACACAGAATAGAGATGAAAGGAACTCCCCACCTGCTGATGACCAGGACAACCCCTGTGGAATGTCCTGGGGAGCAGCTCGTCCACACTGGCACAAGATGATGGAGTGCTCTGTCAGGGAGTCTCCAGAGAGCGCTGGAGTGACTTCATTTTACACAGCTTTTGGAAGATGCAGGCAGACTCAGAGTCAAAGAAAAGTAGGCAAATGAAAAATCAATGAGGTAATTATTAACTCTAGGAAATGAAATCATAGGACTATATACTAATGGGCTCAGCGTCAAACACTATCTATTCATTATATGAACACAGTGAAAATTAATTTTGCCAAAAGACAAATATTTGGAAGAGGAAAAGGTATACAGGAAGGGCAAAATTCTCATCTACAACATTAAGGCGTAAATATATAACCTTTATAGTTGGTCAGAAGAGCACTATTTGCCTATTATTTAGGAATACTGAGGTAATTACCAGAAGAAATAGCTAAAAGAGGCTTATTTGTTTTTTGCAGCTAGAGAAGTGAGCTAAAAGAATTTAGAGTGGTTATCTTTAAGAAATGGGAACTGAGGGTAGAGGAAGTAGGAAGAGGGGGGGAACAAGTTCAGACAGCTGTTGGTTTTTTTGTTATAGGACTTTGCCATGAGACTTTTAAAACCATATACCTGAAATGTAAAAATTAATTTTAAAAAATTAAGAAGTTAAACATTTTTATTTTGAAAAATGGTAGGAATATTTAAAATCACATTACAGACCGCAAAATTACCTCAGAGTATACCAAAATTACCAATATTCAGAATAAAAGCATTAGTGCAGCAAAGCCATCAGGCTTTAGTCTAAGGTGACAGAAGATCCATGGCGGTGGCCTGTCCAAGGCTGCTTCTGGGTTTCATTTGTATTTAGGCTGGGGCACCTCTAGTTGCTCACTCCTGTCCAGCATACCTGGGAAGCTTCCCTGAACAGGTCTGCTCACTGTCCGCATCTTTTCAGAAAGGAATCTTTCCAAACAGAAGGGGACCATGAACACAATAGCCATCCTTATCCACAACCCCAGTGACATTTTTAAAGAGCTGTGCCAGGAACCAGACACTCACATAGGATTATTTCCTTCCAAATGATGAGTAAGACGGAAAAATGGGCTTGCTTACCTGTGGGGATGTGGACAAGTCTGACAGCGCTATCAGTTGTATTAACATGCTGCCCTCCTGCTCCTTTGGCTCGAAATGTATCTATTCGCAAATCCTTGGGGTCCAATTTCACATCCACCTAGAACAGAAGGGATGGCATAATTCTACACTCCGTGAATACTTTAATATGAAATCGATTCCAAGATTTTTCAAATAAACTGTACTGTTTTAAGTTATAGCCTTTAGACTAAGAGAAGTAACTTATACCAAAGAAAGAGCAATAAGCTGCCCATTCCAATAGGATGCTATTTTTTGTTTGTTTGAGACAGGATCGCTCTCTGTTGCCTAGGCTGGAGTATAGTGGCACAATCATAACCCACTATAACCTCAAACTCCTGGGCTTAAGTGATCCTCCTGCCTCAGCCTCCTGAGTAGCTAGGACTACAGGTGCGCACCACCGTGCCATGTTAATTTTAAAAATTTCTTGTACAGATGGGGTCTTGCTAATTTGCCCAGGCTGGTCTTGAACTCCTGGCCTCAAGCGATCCTCCCACCTTGGACTTCCTGAATGCTGAGGTTACAGACATGAGCCACCACACCTGGCCCTGGGATTTCATTTTTAAGCACTGATTTAGGATGTTGAGATCACTGAGTTTTCAATCTATCAAAAGTTTCATCATTCATCATCCCAAAGTTACATGTAAGAAACCTCCAAAAATATCTAAAACACACACATATATACTATATATTGTTGATTCTCATTATTGTTAGAATGTCTATTTGCAAATTTTCCTACTAAAATTTATTTGTATCCTTGAATCAACACCTAAGGCACTTCCACAGTCATTTGCAGACATGCATGGGGCAGTGAAAAATATGAGTTGCTCCACAGTTGCCCATTGCCAGCTGAAGTAGGACAAGGTAACACTGCCTTCTGTGGCAGCTCTCCTACAGAGATGACCAGAGAATGGAGGTGTAGGGGGCAGAGCAGAGCAGTGCTCTGGCTCTGGGGCCAGTTGGACTGGTTTGAATAGGAACTCTAGCACCTGTTAGTGGAGCAGCATCAGGCAAGTCACTTGACACTCCTAGGCCTCGTTTTCTCTTTTGTAAAGTATAGAGAATCTACCAGGATGGGTTATTTTTAGAATTTAAGATTATAATCTATGTGAGCTCAGTGTGTGTGTGTGTATGTGTGTGTATGTGTGTGTGTTTATGGATTTGGCTAATTTTTTTTTTTTTTTTTTGAGAGAGGGTCTCACTCTGTTGCCTGGGCTGGAGTGCAATGGTGCAATCATAGCTCACTGCCACCTTGAACTCCTGGACTTAAGCAATCTTCCTGCCTCAACCTCCTGAGTAGCTGGGACCACAGGTGTGTGCCATCACGCTCAGCTGGATTTAGTTAATATTGAACCATTGTTCCTAACACTGATTTAACAAATACTGAACCATTAATCCCAAGTGGTTCAATATCTACTAAATTAGTGTTTGCTGCAACTTTACAGAACATAACTACTGGGAATAATGAAAATCAGCTTCATTGGTGTATGTGTATGTTTATTAGTGGATTGAAAGGTGGCTCCCAAAAAGATATGTTAATGTTCTAATTCATGGAACCTTATTCGGAAAAAGGTTCTTCGCAGAGGTAATTGAGTTAAGATGAGATTATCCTGGATTATCAGGATAGGCCCTAAATCCAATGACAAGAGTCCTTATAAGAAACAACTAGAGGAGACAGTAAAGGAGAAGACCATGTGAATTTGAAGGTGGTATAGTTTCAAGCCAGGGAACACCTGGAGCAACCAGAAGCTGGAAGATGCAAGGGAGGAGTCTCCCCAGAGCCTTCAGAGAGGCGTGACTCTGCTGACACCTTGATTTTGGACTTCTGGCTGCTAGAACTGTGAAATAATAAGTTACTGCTATTCGAAGCCACTAAGTTTGTGGTAATTTGTTACAGCAGCCTTTGGAAACTTATACACAGACACGGACACAAACACAGACACACACACACACAAATAGTTAACAAATACATTTTGTTTTGATGTTTTTTTTTTTAAGATAGTCTTGCTTTGTTGCCCAGGCTGGAGTGCAGTGGCATGATCTCAGAATTCACTGCAACCTCTGACTCCCAGGTTCAAGAGATTCTCCTGCCTCAGCCTCCCGAGTAGCTGGGATTATAGGCATGTGCCATCACTACCAGCTACTGTTTGTATTTTTAGTAGAGATGGGATTTCACCGTGTTGGCCAGGCTGGTCTCGAACTCCTGATCTCATGATACACCCACCTTGCCCTCCTAAAGTGCTGGATTACAGGCATGAGCCACTGCACCCAGCCTACAACAAATATGCTATTTTTAAGGGGAGAGCTAACATTTTGTTCCACATTCATCATTTATTATGATGAATGACAAAGGAAGTGTGACTTTTCTCTTTGAAAAGTAACTAGTAACTGGGTCAAGGCTGGAATCTAAGATACTGTTCAGCTAATTGTTCTTTTGTATGTTTCCTCTCAAGTGACTGCAACACAGTGAAGAAAAAGATTATATGGCTTTTGTTAATATATGTTAGAGCTGGCTGCCTTAAGACTTCAATAAGTACTGAAGAGATAAGAGTGACTTGCCATTTCATGTGGCTATAGTGTGTTAAGTAGTTACATAGAAAATGTGTGGATATCATATGCCACATTCTCCCAAATGTTACAGAAATGATCTAATGACTTTTGGGAAATTCTGGATACAGAAATGGTGACTTAGAGCAGATAGAGCATTTTAAATGTCAGTTAAGAGAACATAACCTTGTACTTTTAGAATAGTGAGATGCCACTAAATGAGTTTAATTTTCAAGAATATGAAAACAGGGCCCAGCACTGTGGCTCATGCCTGTAATCTCAGCACTTTGGGAGGCCAAGGCAAGCAGATCACTTGAGCTCAGGAAGTTCAAGACCAACCTGAGCAACATGGCAAAACCTCGTCTCTACAAAAAATATAAAAATTAGCCGGGCATTGTGGCACACACCTGTATAGTCCCAGCTACTCAAAAGGCTAAGGTGGGAAAATCACTTGAGCCTGGGAGGTAGAGGTCGCAGTAAGCCAAGATAGGGTCACTGCACTCTAGCCTGGGTGACCGGGTGAGAATCCGCCTCAAAAAAAATGAAAATAAAAACAGGGTAAGTGGGAATGGGGCAGAAGAAATAAGGATGGAAGCAAGACAACTCTATGGTTTTGATTTTTTAACCACGTAAATGTTTAATATATGAAAATAAAATTAAATAAAAGAGAAAAGAAAAATCAAAGCCTAAAATGAAATAAAAACAGAAATAAATGAACCAAAATATTTATCATAATAACATAACCACACAGAAAAAAATTATTTCAGATGGTCTCTGAGCATAGTGCTCTGACTATGCATTCTTGTTTTTTCGAAACAGAGTCTCACTCTGTCACCTAGGCTGGAGCACAATGGCGTGATCTCAGCTCGTTGCAATCTCCACCTCACGGGCTCAAGCAATTCTCCTGCCTCAGTCTCCTGAGTAGCTGGGACTATAGGCGCACGGCACCACGCCTGGCTAATATTTTTGTATTTTTAGTAGAGACAGGGTTTCACCATGTTGGCCAGGCTGGTCTCGAACTCCTGACCTCAAATGATCCTGTCTGCCTCGGCCTCCGAAAGTGCTGGGATTACAGGCGTGAGCCACCACACCCAGCCTGACTATACATTTTTGGTAGAATATATTCTAAGGGAAAAAATCTTAAACTTACTCAGTAGTTTACTATTAGTAATGCTGATGTTGTAATTTTGAAACTATTTTATATATAGTATATAATAAACCAAATAAACATATTAAAATGATTATGAAACAAGATTTTCTGTATAATGGAGAGATGTAAATACAAAATGCAAGAAGTTGAGGGGTGAAAAAAATTTCTGTAATGTTAAATTTGAATTGGTAGTAATAACATGAAACTGTGATTTCAAAACATGTATTTCCTGGCTATATCCACTGAAGGAGTCTAGAAGTAACAACACTAATGATAATGAACAGACCTACTATCTAGATCTTGATTTCTGGATACATTCCCCACTAAAATGAACCAGGCTGACTTAAGTCTGAGGCAGGATAGTACAAAATGGGCCTGGGAATCTAAGTGTGTCCAAAAGTATAGATGCACTCAAATGATGGTATCATTTCAAAAGGACAAAAGGGGTACCCTAAAAGGCTACTATAGACCAAATTTGGGACGATTTGAACATAAAGAATAGTAACTATAAATAAGTGAATTAAAACATGAATCCATGAGTCTATAATGAGGTTAATATGTGAAACTTGATATATGAGTTTATAATGAAATCATACACTAGAAAAAGAACGCAAGAAAGTGTGGGCTAGAAGGTGAGAAGGTAGTAGGGAGGAAAGTTCTTTACAGAAGAATGCCAGTTAATAAATGTGGAAGGAATGACAGAATTAGAAAATCATCATCTTGCAACCCCAAAGTAAAGAACTGATTCAGGCAAGGATCACCAATGGATGTTAAAACTATGGATGAAAGGTAGTTGGGAACAGGATATATGTACCCTAGAAATTACTTAGTAATTGCAAAGGGAGAAATACACTTTTACAATGGAGATATTTCTGTGGTCACCATCTTCACTAACTACTAAAACTAAGGCACACTGAAAGTGAGACAATCTAGCATTATGTGTCTTCTGATAAGAGGCAACATGCCTATAACTACACCTCTGAAGTATTCTCACTCAAAATGTGTAACCTGCACGGAATGGAACATGTAGATATAACTTTCAACATAATACAGAGGATAAAGGAACAAGTTAAAGAGTACCACAAGGAACAGTCAGAGGAATCCAGAATGTGGGACATTCTTCAAGACAAATGGTCTAGACCTTTCCAAAAGTCATTACCATTAAAAAATAATAATAATAAAAAGTTGGGAGACTGTTCCAAACTTAAAGAAATATAGCAACTAATTGCAACGTGTGAAACTTGACAGGATCCTGGTTTAAAAAAAAAAAAAATCACTATACGCAGGTATAGTGGCACACCTGTAGTCCTACCTACTCAGGAGGTTAAGGCAGGAGGATCACCTTGAACCCAGGAGTTCAAGTTCAGCCTGAGCAACACAGTCAGATCTTGCCTCAAAAAATAGATAAACAGCTATAAAAATATTGGGGGCTGATTAGGGAAACTGTTAAATGTACTAGATATTCAATATTACACAATTATGCTTAGTTTTCCTAGGTAATGGTAGTGCGCTTATATAGGAGAATGCCTAGGAGATGTATGTGAAAGATTTGGAAGGTAAGGTCTCATGGTGTCTGCTGTATCCTTTACAGTTCATTTAAGTAAATGTATATACATATACATAGGAATCAAGCAAATGTGAGAAAATGTAAACAACCAACCTCAGGGGAAGGTTATAACATTTCATTATGGTATCTTTTCAGTTTTCTATATGTTTAAAAAGAAAGGTTAGGGAAAAGAAAAATATAGAGCAGATGGCTGTATTCAACTAAAAAGATAGATATATGGTCCCCATACTGATATTATACCACTGACCCTGAAATATTATCTCTGGAATTCATTTTCTTTCTTAAGATAAAATTTAGGCAGCAACAGTAAACGAACATTTTTTGAAAATTAGTGACTTCTATTTAAAAGCAAACAAAACATCTTGGTCAGTGGTAAGAGGGGCAACTTTGCCTGGGGGAGAATTAAAGATTTCCCATTAGAGACTATCAAGTCCAATCTGTAGCCATGAAAAGAACAGATTTCCGGCTGGGAGCGGTGGCCCACACCTGTAATCCCACCACTTTGGGAGGCCGAGACAGGAGGATTGCCCGAGGTCAGGAGTTCGAGACCAGTCTGGCCAACATGGTGAAACTCTGTCTCTACTAAAAATACAAAAAAATTAGCCAGGCGTGGTGGCATGTGCGTGTAATCCCAGCTACTCGGGAGGCTGAGGCAGGAGAATTCTTGAACAAGGGAGGTGGAGGTTGCAATGAGCTGAGATTGTACCACTGCACTCCAACCTGGGCGACAGAGTGAGACTCCATCTCAAAAAAAAAAAAAAAAAAAAAAGGACAGATTTTCCTAGAAGCTAAGGCTTCCCAGCACAATACATGTTGACATGGAGTGAGTTTTCCATGCCTCTTGCTGAGGTTACCTCATCTGGTTGAGGAAGGACAATAACCGACATTGTTCCTGTGTGAATGCGCTGCATCCTTGAGGACAGGCCCACCTCGGGGATACGCTGAACTCGGTGAATCCCACCCTCATACTTCAAATGCTTATAGACACTGTCACCAGAAATTCGGGCAGCTGCATGATGTAGTCCACCTAGGAGAACAACAGTCCAGAAATAGTAATGAATTCTCCTTTGAAACAGATCAGGATCCTAAATGTCCTTAATTGAAGGCCTGAATGTGAGAGTACAGAGCCTGAGATGAGAACATAAAGCATGGGACAACAAGGGCCTCTGAAGAAGAAGAAAAGAAGACATAAAGTATAAACAAAACTACAGGCCAGGCGCAGTGGCTCAAGCCTGTAATCCCAGCACTTTGGGAGGCCGAGACGGGCGGATCACGAGGTCAGGAGATCGAGACCATCCTGGCTAACACGGTGAAACCCCGTCTCTACTAAAAAATACAAAAAACTAGCCGGGCAAGGTGGCGGGCGCCTGTAGTCCCAGCTACTCGGGAGGCTGAGGCAGGAGAATGGCGTAAACCCGGGAGGCGGAGCTTGCAGTGAGCTGAGATCCGGCCACTGCACTCCAGCCCGGGCGACAGAGCGAGACTCCGTCTCAAAAAAAAAAAAAAAAACCAAAATTTAATTAATTAATTAATTATAGGAGCTAGTGATGCAACAACAGGAAACATACCAAAATATTATTTGGTTATATCTGGGGAATAGAATAATATATTTTCTTATTTCCAAATTTTCTATAATGAACAAGTTTTCTTTTTATAATAAGGGAAAAATACTATTTGAACAAAAAATAATACTGGGATGTTTTCTGCATTGAACTACCCTGTGTATTCTTAGGCTAATATGGTATCATATATAAAAAAAATGCTCAATAGTAGAATAATTTCATAATGTTGAATAACTCCACAGATCCTCTCAAGTTTTCAAGAATTTATTGAAAGTCAGCTCTTGCTTATCTGTGGAGTGGGAAGAGTATCACAAAAGAATCTTAACACCTAGGCTAGCTTGTTTTTTTTTTGTTGTTTTTTTTTTGAGACAGAGTCTTGCACTGTTGCCGGGGCTGGTGTGCAATGGCTCGATCTCGGCTCGCTGCAACCTCTGCCTTGTGTGCTCAAACAATTCTCCTGCCTCAGTCTCTTCAGTGGCTAGGATTACAGGTGCCCGCCACCAGGCCTGGCTAATTTTTCATATTTTTAGTAGTGACGGGGTTTCACTATGTTGGCCAGTTTGGTCTTGAACTCCTGACCTCATGATCTGCCCGCATCAGGGTACCAAAGTGCTGGGATTACAGGGGTGAGCCACCATGCCCGGCCACTTGTTCTTATCTAATTTTTTTAAAAAATCTTTTTTATGATACAATAATATATGAAGACAGAAAAACACACAAATCAAATATATGGTTTAATGTCCACCACTCGGGTCAAGAAAAAGAACTGTGCTAGTCACTCCATAAGCCCTCCCAAATGCCATTTCCAGTCATAATCCTCTCTCTTCCCTAAGAGTAATCATTATCCTGACTTTTATTCCTTTCTTTTTCATAATTTCATTACCTAAACGTGTAGCCCTAGGCACTACAGTTTAGTCCTGCCCACTTAAAAATGTTTGATGTATCTGTTTAGTCTATTAGTCCACATGCTTATCATCCATTGCTTTCATTTCCTCCAAATGATCTGTTGGACGTGGGCTGCTGACCTGCAGAATTTCCAGCAGTCTGTTTTTGCGGATTGCATATTATTGGTGCAAGTCACCCTGTTCTGCTGCCCTCTGTATTGGCAGCAATTAGGCAGCTGGATGCAGACACTGGATCAGACCTCAGTTCGAGCCCCTTGGCAAGACTACAGGAGGTGTACGATGTCTGGATGTCTCTCTTTTTACAGTCTTGACAGCCTTTGACACTGAATGGTGACAGTCTAATTCTATCATTTCTTTCTCACTTATTAGTTAAAATACACTAATAAAGAGACACTTCTCCTTGTCTACCATTTGACTACCTAGTGATACAATTACATAGGAAAAGCAAGATAAATGTTTGATTCTGTCCCTTTTACCAGTTCTACCAATATACCAACTTTTTTTTTTTTTTTTTGAGACGGAGTCTTGCTCTGTCGCCCGGGCTGGAGTGCAGTGGCCAGATCTCCGCCTCCCAGGTTTACGCCATTCTCCTGCCTCAGCCTCCCGAGTAGCTGGGACTACAGGCGCCCGCCACCTCGCCCGGCTAGTTTTTTTGTATTTTTTAGTAGAGACGGGGTTTCACCGTGTTAGCCAGGATGGTCTCGATCTCCTGACCTCGTGATCCGCCCGTCTCGGCCTCCCAAAGTGCTGGGATTACAGGCTTGAGCCACCGCGCCCGGCCTTTTTTTTTTTTAATACACTGAACTGGTTCATTTTAATCCTCTGAAGATGACCAATTAAAAGTTTAAATTATCATTATGAACTCAAGGATTGAAACACATCTAGCATATTTAAACCAAGTACAGTTATTATTAAAGCTCAACTAGTCCCATCTTTGGCCCATAGAGCCTCTTCAAATCGACTTCTGAATTCTTTTGACATGCCCCATTTGTATGGCATAACAAGATATTCCAGGATTATCTTGAACATTTTTTGCCCTAGACCTGGAATCAGCCATGTCTCCAAGAAGTCCTGGTTTGAGAGAACCAGGCTAGGGTTGTCCACTACTACTGGATTTGGTTATTATTTCTAAGCCTTTTCAGTGGCCAGAGATAGGAAATAACCTCATGAGTTCATGTGATGTTGAGACACAATTTTCCATGGGTCTCTTGTGTTCTTGCACATCTTACAAATGAAGCATTGCTGGCTATTTCACTCTAAAATATCTTTTAAAGGTGGTTTGTGCAGTGAACAGCCTTGGAAATAATGTGTCCCTCCCGAGCAAAGGATAGGTTTCCACAGCCTTGGAAGACAGAGATAGTGTCTCTTTCTAGAGCAATGTGCAGGCATGCCTACTGCCCATTAAAAAAATGGCTGGGTGCAGTGGTTCACGGCACTTTGCAAAGCTGAGGTGGGCAGACAGCGGGAGCCCAGGTGTTCAAGACCATCCTGGGTAACACAGCCAAACTTCATCTCTACAATAAATACAAAAATTATGGCCAGCACTGTGGCTCACTCCTGTAGTCCCAGCACTTTGGGAGGCCGAGATGGGCAGATCACGAGGTCAGGAGTTCAAGACCAGCCTGACCAATAGGATGAAACCCCGATGAAACCCCGTCTCTACTAAAAATACAATAATTAGCTGGGCGTGGTGGCGTGCACATGTAGTCCCAGCTACTCGGGATGCTGAGGCAGAAGAATCGCTTGAACCTGAGAGGCGGAGGTTGCAGTGAGCTGAGATCGTGCCACTGCATTCCAGCCTGGGTGACACAGCGAGACTCCATCTCAAAATAAATAAATAAAATTAAAAAAATAAAAATAAAAAATTAGCCAAGCGTAGTGGCACGTGCCTGTAGTCCCAGCTACATGGGAGGCTGACGTGGGAAGATGGCTTGAGCCCAGTTGAGGCTGCAGCGAGCTGTGATGATGCCACTGCCCTCCAGCCTGGGAGACAGTGTGAGACCCCGCCTCAAAAAAAAAAAAAAAAAGACTCAATTTCCTTAAGTTCAGTGCTCTTCTCCTATAATGCAACCTACTGTGTGCGCAGGTATCATCTGGTCTTCTTAGTTGTTGCCCTGTGGGACTCTGGGCTCAGGGAACTGGCACAAAAATGCTGATACTCTGGCTATTGCAATAACCCTGAGTAATAAACTGTCCTTCACTGCTGACCCATGAAACAGCAGCAGGCTAACTTGTTAGTGTGCAAGTAGGGTAAAATCTCAGACCTTTCAGAGTTTTTACAACTGACACTTCCAAGTTAAATTCAACCTCTTCTCTATTACACTTTTATTATGTTTCTTCCCATACCAAGAATCTTGGTTCTCAAAGAGAGGGCATTAGTATTAAAATATCCCACAATTACTCCTCTGTTTTTATATTACACTACACACCTAACAGTCTCAGAATACTAATACTAGTTCTACTAATACAATTACTACAAACATTAAAACTTTTTTGCATATGCTCTTGCCATTTGCCTCCCATTTTTCAAATGATTGTACTATATCTACACTGTCAGATCATACAGTCCTTATGTAACAAATTCATTCTCCTTAGCCCTCAATTAGTCCCAGTTCTTCATCTAACTGAATATTTCATGCTCACCCCCACTCCTTATTTTGCTGTCTCTCATTTTAGTTGTCTGAAGCTTGTTTCTAGTAGATTCCACAGAAAGGGACCATGGGAAGAGTATTTCCTGAATTCTTACATAATGATAACAATTTGCTCCCTTCACATTTATAAGTCAGTTTTGCTGATTATAAAATCCTTAACTCAACTTTCTTTCTTTCAGTGAACTCTATCTCTCTCTGGCACAAAGTGCTGTTACGGAAAAGTCTGAAGGAAATCTAATCCTTCCCTTATAAGTCTCAGGGTCTTTGTTTCTACATGTCTAATGGATCTTTTCCCTTTTTTGTAAGTCCAAACATTTTATTAGCCTATGGCTTAGTGTTGGTCGTTCTAGCAGGATATTTTCAGTGTGCACATGGTTTCAAATCTTTTCTTTTTTTTTTTTTTTGAGACGGAGTCTCGCTCTGTCGCCCGGGCTGGAGTGCAATGGCCGGATCTCAGCTCACTGCAAGCTCCGCCTCCTTGGTTTACGCCATTCTCCTGCCTCAGCCTCCCGAGTAGCTGGGACTACAGGTGCCCGCCACCTCGCCCGGCTAGTTTTTTGTATTTTTTAGTAGAGACGGGGTTTCACCGTGTTAGCCAGGATGGTCTCGATCTCCTGACCTCGTGATCCTCCCTTCTTGGCCTCCCAAAGTGCTGGGATTACAGGCTTGAGCCACCGCGCCTGGCCTCAAATCTTTTATTTCTATTCCAGAAGAGTTCTCTGGAAATATAGATGTATTTATCATAGGCAGCCTCAAGGGTGGCCCCCCAGGATCCCTGCCTGCTGGTATTCATACCCTTACAGTTCCCTCCCAGCTGGTCTGTATGATATATGGTATGGCAGAGGTGATACTAAGTCACCTTCTGAGGTTAGATTACAAAGAACCAGGGCCTCCATCTTGCATCACTCACTTGGGAGAAACAGGTTGCTAAGTCGGAAATAACCCTATGGAGAGGCCCTCATGGTGAAAAGCTGGTATCTGCTTACAACCACGTGAGTGAGCTTAGAAGCAGGCCCTGAAGCCCCAGTCTTGTGTTGAGATGACAAGAACCCCACCCAACAGCTCAACTGCAACCTCATGAGAGACCCTGTGCCACTCAAAAAAGCAGCTGATTCCTGACCCTTATAAATTGTGAGATAAAAAATGTTTGTTGCTTTGAAGTTGCTAAGCTTTGGGTAATTTGTTACACAGCAATAAATAACTAATATAGTATCTGCTCTGACTTTTATCCTCTAATCAATCTTTTTGCCTGTCAACAATGTTTGTCATTTTTCTTCACTCCTTTATTATCTGTCTTCATTTCTTCTTGATTTCAAAAATAAATTTTCCTTTTTGACTACTACTTTCTTAAGGCATTAAATGTTCTGTTTATCTGCTCAAATGTTTCTTCTAATTTATTCATATCTAAAATGATTTTTCTTTGCTTTCTAATTATTTCCTGAGTCTGTCATTTCATTTCTACTCCTGACACTTCATATTGCTTTTTTTTGAAGACATGGTCTCACTCTGTTGTCTGGGCTGCAGTGCAGTGGCACAATCTTGGCTCACTTCAGTGTTGACCTCCTGGGCTCAAGCCATCCCACCTCAGCCACTGGAGCAGCTGGGACTACAGATGTGTGCCACCATGCTCAGCTAATTTTTAAAATTTTTTGTAGAGACAAGATCTCACCATGTGGGACCTAGGCTGGTCTCAAACTCCTGGGCTCAAGCGATCCTCCCACCTTGGCCTCCCAAACTGCTGGGGAATATAGGTGTGAGCCACCATGCTCAGCCTCTTAACTTATTTTGAAATAGTAGATTGTAGTTTTGACCTATTTTGTAGTCATATCTTTCTAATGTGCTTTCATTGTCTGTAGGGATATTATTCTACTCCTTATTCTCTTGTTTCTCATAAAACTTTGTATGGAATTTGACCTTAATACTTTTCTATGGTTTATTTTCATGTGAGATTACTTTTCCATATGTTTTAGAATGAGTCCAGGAAGGCTCTTCTAACTTCACAGAGCTCTCTTTTCTGTGACTTTGCGTAATGTTCAAGTAAACAGCAGCCTGCTTTCTGGGACTTCCTGGTTGTTCTCCCTGACATTGGATTAGATCTTCTTTTCCCTTCCTCCCTCTTTATCCCTGTCCTGCTCAACTTTGAGTCTCCTCCCAGCAGTCCTTCCTCAGTGTGGGGGCCTGTTTTGGAAAGGTGCCCTAGTGGATCTGTTCTGAGAGGTCAGGGGGGCTATACTGCTCTGGCCTCTTTCAATCTCCTTACCTAAAGTCTGAACCCTCATTCATTATTGGAGAGCGTAAAACTCCTCCCAGCTCCAGCTCATGTTCACAACTGGCTCCCAAATTCCAGAGAATAACCATGAGTTACGAGGGGGTTCTCCAGTTTTCAGATCTGGCAGATGCCACCCCATTGCTTCCTTCTTCCTCCTGCACAGATGCTTAGACCACGCAGGTTCTATGGCAATTGGTGGTTTGTTTTAGGGTTTTGTGGGTATACCCTGCAACTGAATGCTGTCAATGCTATCCACGGGTTTTTGGTTTTGCTATCTAGTTGCTATATGTGTTTTTGCATGGGGATTCAGAGAGAATGAAAACTATGCTGCTACTGCAGTTGCCATCTTCCTAATGCATTTCTAATGAAGATATAGTAACCCTAACCCATTTGGTTTCTAAAGTCAGCATGTTAAACAAAAATTAAGTATAGTTTTAGATTACCCTTGAAAATGCCTTAGGAAGGTGTCTTATAAGAGACTGGCATACTGTCTCTTGGGTAAGTCCATCATAGCTGATCTTCCTCCAGCAATAAAACATATTACTGGATAATAATCTTCATACCAAATAAAGAAGCTGACATGCACTTAGGGGACAGATGATATGAAAAATCAAATTGTTTAACATTCATATTCAGCGTGGTAGGATGGACATACTATGAAAGATTATCCAGGAACTAAAACAGAGTGACGCCACAACAAATTTAAATTCCCCATCTCACATTCACACTGTACTTTAAAATTACTCCTCCATCCCCTTTACTTCATGTCATGTGCAAATACTTGAATATTATAAGAGAAGACTGTGACTTATTTGGTATAGATTGAAACAGCCAGTCTTAGGCTACCTGAGTTCAAAATTCAAGCTTTTCTTCTTCCTAGCTGTCTGCCCACAGGCAAGTTAGTTCCACGCTTTGGTTTCCGTATGTGTAAATAATAATAGTATATAACTAGGGCTACAGCACTGCACACCTGAAGGGGGAAACATCACACTGAAGAGTGTATGAGTAGTGCCTCAAGACATATGCAGGCACACAACATAGCCTTGACATTTTACTCTCCAAGGGTTTTTGTGAGGCATAACCGAGATAAATACATGCAGAACATTTAGTACAGTGTTGACATTTAGCTGTCAAGAGGTATCAGTCGTAACTGGAACTATGCCATTGGCTTTCCTGGATCAGTCTGAATCTTGTGGAAGAGAAAGGCTGTCAAGCTCCCTATGAGATAAACTGTGACACAGGGCTAGAGAGCTGACATACCCTAACGGAGGACAATGAAGGTGTATTGTGGCCTTGCCAGATGAAAACAAACTGCTTCTGGTGGCTTTTACTGACAGGGATGGAGAAAAAGGCATTTGCCACATCAACAGCTGTATGCCAGGTACCAGGGAATATGTTAATTTGCTCAAGTGATGAAACCACATCTGGTATAGCAGCTGCCGTTGGATTCACTGCCTGTTTAAGCTTTCAATAATCCATCATTTCTCCAGGATCCACCTGTCTTCTGTACAGGCCAAATAGGGGAGCTAAATGGGGATGTGGCGGAAATCACCACCCCTGCATTTTTCAGGTCCTTGGTGGTAGCACTAATCTCCACAATCCCTCCAGAACTGCAGTATTGCTTTTAGTTTGCTATTTTCCTAGAGGCAGTTCTGGTGGCTTCCGCTTGGTCTTTCCCACCATAATAGCCTTTGCTCCATAGGTCAGGGAACCAGTGTGGGGATTCTACCAGCTGCTGAGTATGTCTATTCCAATTTTGCATTCTGGAACTGGGAAAATAACCACAGGATTGGTTATTCTCACACTGGGCCCACTGTGAGATGGGCATGAGCTAAAACTCATTGATCACCTGACCTCCACACAAGCCCCTATCCTGACTAGTAGATCATAGTGACATTTGTTAATGTCCTAGAATTAGTGTTGGCTTACAGACAGTGACTAGAAGTCCTCAAAAGTTCTGATTACTTTCTTTTCTCCAAAGTATAGTTACCGCATTAAAAGGCTATACATCCCTTTGGGGAGGCTGGGGAAAAGTTTTGGCAGTATCCTGGTGTGTCTCCTCAAGGGGATTACACACTCCCCTTCACTTAAGGTATTTTGGGTCTGGAAATTGGCTCAAGTCTGGAAACTGGTTGAGCAGCTGTGATTCTCGGTTTTTATGGTTCAGGATAGACTTCTGTTTACTTGACCTAGAACTTTTCTCTTATACAGATCAAGTAGTAGGCTTCCTATCTATTTCACTTCTAGGAACACCATGATCAATGCTGTAAGTCTGCAAAAGTGAGACTATTCTGCTTGCTTTTTTTTCTTTTGACGGAGTCTTGCTCTGTTGCCCAGACAGGACTGCAGTGGAGCAATCTTGGCTCACTGCAACCTCCACCTCCCGGGTTCAAGTGATTCTCCTGCCTCAGCCTCCTGAGTAGCTGAGGGTACAGCCACGCACCACACTCGGCTAATTTTTGTAGTTTTAGTGGAGACGGGGATTCGCCATGTTGGCCAGGATGGTCTCGAACTCCTGACCTCAGGTGATCCACCCATCTCAGTCTCCCAAAGTGCTGTGATTACAGGCGTGAGCCACTGCGCCCGGTCTCTGCTTGCTATTTTGACTCTGCTGTCTGGCACGGTAATTGCGCCTACTACTTGGCATTTGGCAGTGGCGTACCACCAGTTGGCCCCTGCCACCCTGGGATCAAATTACTCCTACTACATTTAGGTTTCCCAGTTCAGTGACCAAAGTCCCCACTGTATGGTGTGACCTAGAGAGAAGAGTGGTCACAGAGATCCTGAAGGATGCTGGGGCTCCCCACAAATATGTTTCTCACAGTTGTGGTGAAAGGTGAGTCATCTGGACACATAAAATTCACAACTACATTCCAGTAAGCCACCCCTCCCCAAATTCAACCCGTGAGTAGAGAATACCAAAACGTAATTATAAACATTCATCAGTCGAGGGCTGAGGAGATCATGCAATATATTTCATAGACTCCCTTCAATGTGGAAAATATTTCAATTCATTAGATACCAGGTTTACAGATCGATAGTGTCAGACCTACACTACATATCTAGAACCATTACCCTCCACTGCTTCCAATAGACTATCTTGTGATCATTTAGTTTGAACTATTTCTGAAATGGTTAAATATTGTCTCTATCTGTACCTATTGCCGTAAAATGATATGACTTTGAAAGTCACTTAACGTATGAATTTGTACATGAAACAGTTTCTTTTCAACTTTAGCTTTTAGTGCTATGTGAATCTCTGTGGTTATCTATGAGTTCCTCTCCATTTCAATTAAACATTAAAAAAATATATCTCTGTGTACACATAGGTAATATAACATGTACATAAGGTAGGTGCTTTTTGCCCTCTCTTTATCCACATCATTTTCTTCTCCTAACTGCCTCTAATAAAGACATCATTTTCTTATGCTGGGCGTGGTGGCTCATGCCTGTAATCCCAGTACTTTGGCAGGCCGAGGTGGGTGGATCACAAGGTCAGGAGATGGAGACCATCCTGGCTAACACAGTGAAAGCCCGTCTCTACTAAAAATACAAAAAATTAGCTGAGTGTGGTGCATGGCTGTAACCTCAGTTACTCAGGAGGCTAAGGCAGGAGAATCACTTGAACCCGGGAGGTGGAGGTTGCAGTGAGCCAAGATCATGCCCCTGCACTCCAGTCTGGGTGATAGAGCGAGACTCTGCCTCAAAAAAAACAAAACGAAAAAGAAATCAATTTTTTAGAAATTATCTTAAAATTTCAATGAATAAAGGTTTATTCTTAGTCTTTATTTTTTTTTTTCTTTCCTTTTTTGTTTTTTTTGGAGATGGGAGTCCCATTCTGTCGCCCAGGCCAGAGTGCAGTGGCACGATCTCAGCCCACTGCAACCTCTGCCTCCTGGGTTCAAGTGATTTCCATGCCTCAGCCTCCCAAGAAGCTGGGATTACAAGCATGCACTGCCATGCCCCGCTAATTTTTGTATTTGTAGTAGACATGGGGTTTCACCATGGTGGTCAGACCGGCCTCAAACTCCTGGCCTCAAATGATCCACCTGCCTTGGCCTCCCAAAGTGGTGAGATTACAGGCATGAGCCACCACGCCCAGCCCTTAGTCTTTAATTTTAAAGGGATATGAGTAAAATATTTGTAATGTTTCTTTTTTTAAAAAAAAAGGAGGCCTGTAACTTTTCAAAATATTTTTATTTTGCCAGTGAGTTAGTGTGTCTAAAGGAAAGTTTTCCCAACCATTGTTTAGGCTGCTCTACAAACCTGGAACAGAATCTCTGTTCCTGTTATTGAGGTCATCTCCCTTTTATTCTTGAAAGTCTCATTCAAAATACACCTATCAGAGTTCACTCAGGATATTTTCCACTACTCTCCTTTTCATAATGCTGCTGTTTCTTCTTATATTCTCCTTGAAACTCTCTCCTCTTTTGCTTCCATAATATTTTACTGTCCTCATCCTTTTTCTGCTTGTCTTGAATCCTCCTTTTATTTTGCTAATTGGTCTATCCTTCTAAACGTGGCCATTCTCCAAAGCTTGCTGCCCTGAATGCTCTCTCTCTCCAGACTCTCCCTCACTTATTCTCTCAGTATCAGACATTGTCTCTGAGTTAACAAGTACCAAATAGTTTGCCTGAGTTCTGTTCTCTCACCAAAGATCTGGTTACTCAACTTCAACATTTACTCCGAATATTTCTTTTTTTTGAGACTGAGTCTCACTCTATTGCCCAGGTTGGAGTGCACTGGTGCAATCTCGACTCACTGCAACCTGCGGCTCCCGGGTTCAAATGATTCTCGTGCCTCAGCCTCCCGAGTAGCTGAGATTACAGGTGATTTTTGTATCTTTAGTAGAGACGGGGTTTTACCATGTTGGTCAGGCTGGTCTTGAACTCAGTCTCCCAAAGTGCTGGGATTACAGGCGTGAGCCACTGTGCCCAGCCTATTTACTGACTGTTTCTAAGTCACTATGCTCACTATGACCTCAAACTTAATAATTCAAAAACCATTCATCATTATTCTTTCCAAATGGTTTCTGCCTTCCAACTTCTATTCCATTCAACGGCATGAATGAGTATCACAGTCTTCTCAGCTAGAAAGATTAGACTCCCTGTGGCTCATCTCCTTTGTGTCAGAATAGAATCATGGGATGTAGTGCAGCTCCGGATCAAACAGACTAAAATTTAATCCCAGGATTGCTGTTACTTATTGTGTGGTCCTGGATTCTGAGAGGACCTTACTTACTCTCTGAGCCTAGATTCTCATCTGTAAAATGAGATTAGTAATACCTATTTCACAAGGATGTGAAGTTGTGCACACAGAACATACTGGATAAGCAACAGTGCCTCTCACATCTAGTTACTTAGCAAATTATGCCTATTCATCCTTTGAAGGTCTCTGACAGATAATTCTACTTCCCATTCTAACTCTTAGTCATATCTGGATTACTGTAATAACCTCTTTGCAGTCTGCACTAAATCTAGCCTTTCCATCCATCCATCCATCCATCCATCCATCCATCCATCACTATTGTCAAAATAATCTCCTTAAAATATATTTTATCAAATCATATTAATACAATTTTCAACAGCTTCCTACTGCCCATCAATCAAAGCTGTTCAAAATCTATCCACTCAAACCCACTTCAGCGATTACTTCCCTGACAAGCTGTGGGTAAACTGGCCTCCCCACTCCCTCCCCAACACACCAAGACCTCTCCCACCAGCATGCTGCTGCCCAGGTTGTTTCTTCCCTCTGCGCTCATGGATAACCCCCTTTCCTGACCACTGGTTGTATCTGAAATCTGCACCAAGTACAACTTCCTTAGGCTGTATGCTGGTTCTTATTTCCCTTTACTGTTCAACTTACATGAATCCTCTCTCCCCACTTTGATAGTTTGTGGTTTATTATTGATGACTCCTCCATCTACTACAATGTATCACTGCGTAACCAAGCAGAGGAAAACTTTCAAATGGATTAAAAGAATGGGACAAATGAGAGAATTATCATCACATGTTTTGAATCAATATACTTGAGTATTTAAAGGTAAAGAACTGCACTGTTTGCCTACGTTGTATTACTATTATTATTATTATTTTGAGACAGTCTTGCTCTGTTGCCCAGGCAGGAGTGCACTGGGGTGATCTCGGCTCACTGCAACCTCCCCCTCCTGGGTTCAAGCGATTCTCCTGCCTCAGCCTCCTGAGTAGTTGGGATTACAGGCACATGCCACCATGCCCAATTAATTTTTGTATTTTTAGTAGAGACAAGGTTTTGCCATGTCGGCCAGGCTAGTCTCAAATTCCTGACCTCAGGTGATCCACCCACCTCGGCCTCCCAGAGTGCTGGGATTACAGGCATAAGCCATAGTGTCCAGCTGTTATATAAATTTTTATCAGCCAAAAGAGAACAGAAGTTTCTTGAAAATAAAGACAAATGATTAACTTTTTCTGCATTCTCATAAAAATCAAACACATTAGCCACTTAGTCTAATTAGTAATACTTATTATATTATTTTATAAATAAAGTAATTTAAAGTAAAAACCTTAATATACCTTTGCTTTCAATAACAGAGAAAAATGATTTTGAGGCAAGATACGTATCTAAGTTCCTCAGGGGAATTTTCTCTAATTCACATATTTCTCCCTAAGCAAACGCTTCCCTCATTTCCACTCTCTTCTCCCAGCTAACAACTCTACTATAATAGTAAGCCACTGTGATTGATGAGCCTATGTCACAGTGTTTAGTAGATATACACCAAAAGTTTTAAAAAAATGGGACAATATGGTTCTAATCAAGATCAGAGGTAAAATAATTTTCAGTATCTGCTATGGGCAAATTCCTCAATATGCGTACCATAATCTGCTGGTGTATAATTCAGAAGTTCAAATTGCCAGTGTTTATAGCACGAATAATTCTGGTACATGTCAAATATTTCTCGGGTAAATTGTTGGCAGATATCACCTAAAAGAAAATACAAAAAATATTTAGTCAGAACAAATTTCAGAAAGCCATCCTTAAGACTAAGTTCTTTAGGAAATAAAGAATAACTATTTCCAAATTTGAATATTTTTTTTTTTTTGCATCTCGGTGGTCATATTTATTGGAAGAGCTTGAGAAAAATGAAAATACCATTTTGCTTAAGAAGTTGTGAGTTATCTGCAAATCAACTCATTTCAGGTGTGGAAGAATCCCCAGAATTATTTTTTAATATCAAAATGTATGCAGGTTTCTCTTTTGAATGTTTTGTACATTTAGAAAGGCCACTGTACAAAGTCTCCTGTTTTCCATACAGGACAAATTCTTTGTTTCAGCCAACTCTCAGTGGAGGGGCAACCAGGACAACGCCATCTCCCCGGACAAAGAGCACTGGAATATTCCGTTTCGTTGATTTATGCATCTCTTCATATGTTTCTTCATCAATTTCTATAGTAGTCACAGTTTCTTCCACATCTCCCAAGATCATATTTAAATGTTGATCATAAGCACGTAATCTGCCTTGAAGCTCTCGGTCATTTCTCATCTTCACATAAATTCGCTCATCTAGGCTGAGCCTGATAAGATCCAGGGGCTCCTCTACAGCGTTGGTAGTTTGTTGCTGGTCTACATCATCCGCCATGTTTCAAACCCTGCGCCCTTTCCCCTAAATACATTTAATGGACTTTTAAAGTTAGTGTTATCAAATAAGGTAAAATTCAAGGACTTTTTAGATCATTTAAATAATAAAATAAGTTTACTGACCTCCAGTAGTTCTTCCAGCTGTCACCTCTAAAATAACATCATTTTTGTCATATTTCTCCTTTGGCAGAAGGCTCTGGAAAAGCTGGAATAAAAATCAGCATTTGTGTGTATATTTTCCCCGGTATACTATTACTGAATTTAAATAAACACCCCAAAAACATTGAAAAAACCAATAATTGGCAAAATCATACAGTATCCCAAATAGAGTATTCCAAAAATGCTATAATAAGTAGAACTAATTAGACCTAAAATAGGTGATTGATTCATGTTAACGATGGAGTTACTTGTCAGTATATTTTCTGCACTGTTATCAGATTATCTTAATTTTCTAGAATGCAGAAGTTCAGATCAAAGTCCAGGGTGTTCCATTCAATTTTCTTCAGATTTTGGCTCTTATAATTAGTTCTGAACAGCAGCTTCTTTCATCTAATGAATGAAGCAAGGCTTTGAAAGTCTTCAATTTGAGAAATGATTTCATATTATCTCCTGCTGTAACTAACAGCAGACACCAGCCATGCTGTGCCTTCTCAGCAGAGTCGCTCTAATTAAAGACTATGTTGAGGGCTCCCAAGATAAGGCTCAAAATGAGTTTCTCAGCTGTGACCAGAAAAAAAAAGGGCTTCCTATTAAAGAAAGTAACCAACTTTCCTCTTAGGAAGAAAAGGGAAGTAATTTCACTATTACTAAAAAGTTTTTCAAATCAAACTAAAAGTACTTATGTGTCATGATTCTCCCTACTGCCAATTTCTGAAATACTCCATCTCTGCTAGAAATGATATAGTCTATGGGAGAGAACATCAGACTAAGAGTCAGACATCTTCTACCTTTGATTAACTGGTTCAATTCGTAATAGAAATAACTGATATCCCATGTAACCTCCCCCTTAACTTTTCAAAAAGTCCCTCTCTTGGATTCCCAGAGTAAGAAAGACTGAAGGTAGGAAGATGGCAAATGTGACAGAGGGAAACACGGTATACCGTAGTGTGTTCTTCATTGTCTTTGTAGACAAACCATCCATTAAGCAAGAAGGAAAAGAGACCACTATGGAAGGGAAATCTTCCATTTCCATGTCTAGGAATATCAGCTGATGCTGATATAGTATCATGAATCCTGAGAGGTTCCAGTATGCCACACCCTTACTAAACCTAACTAAAGATGTGTGTTAACCAACTATTCTACACCTTTGGATTCATTCCATTCTATCCAGAGTGCAAATTTCCAATCCTTAATTAACAGTCACCATGAACTCCTCCTCCACTTCTCACTCTTAAAACCCTCTGACTCATCCCTGTGGTGAACTAAATTTCTTTACCAGCATGTATGCTCTTGCTTAACAAGTTAACAGACTCAACTTTGAATTTTTCTTTTTTTTTTACCCTGGGAGTCTTTGTTTTATTATGTGACACCGTAATTTCTTCATTCTCATTCTGCAGCAAATTACAGGAGACCAGCTTGATCACTTATCATAAGAGAACACTTAAAATAGCGTTTGGAAACCATTTTGAGCACCAAAGCAGAGTCTAGCAAAAACAGTATTCCTTTATACAGCACTACTGAAACTAGTCTACCTCTGAAAACCTACCTCATTGTACAACATGTTGATTTTTTGATCAATGGTTTGCCTTTCTTCCAGTGCAAGTTCTTGTAACTGCTTTTCATCTTGTTTATTTAGGCCTAAAAGCCAGAAACAGAAATAATGATAAAGTTTTTAAATACTTGCAGAGAAACTCCTAAGTAGCCATGTTCCTCTTTGACTACTAAGTTTTATTTCAATTGCAAATGCAAGGGATTATACAAGGGAACACTTAGAATACTTGGAAAATGTCAATTAACAATTAATTGCTAAGCATTTCCAAAAAGCTCAATGTGAAAAGTAATATAATCGTGCCTCCCAAAACCTTGTGTGTGTGTGTTTTTAAAGGTAAAATAGCTTAAAACATTTAATCTCTAAACAAATCAATCTATTAACAGTAGTAACAAAAATATGCTTAATATAGAACCCCACATTTACAAAGCTTGTTATTTGAAGGTCTATAATTATATAAATCAGTGATTAATCAAACAGGTTTAAAAAGGGACTAGCTAATTAAATATAAACCCAAATAAGGTAAGTTTTGGAACAAACTGGAGTGAGCATTTCCTGTCTAAAGGTGGCAGCTGTAACTCAGCATACTGTGACATGGTCCAGCACAGCTACAACTTCCATATTATCCAAGAGAAGTCAGAAATAAGAATTCTTAAAACCTCTTGATACATTCATACTCAGTTCACGTTGTTTTTTTTTTTTAGAGAGATGAGGACTCACTATGTTGCCCAGGCTGGAGTGCCAGTAGCTATTCTCAGATGCAATCATGGCGCACTACAGTCTCAAACTCCTGGACTCAAGCAATCTTCCTGCTTCAGCCTTCCAAGTAGCTGAGATTACAGGTGCGTGCCACTGTGCCTGGCTTAGTATGGTATTTTATTTTATTTTTTTTATTTTATTTTTTTTTTGAGACGGAGTCTTGCTCTGTCGCCCAGGCTGGAGTGCAGTGGCCGGATCTCAGCTCACTGCAAGCTCCGCCTCGCGGGTTTACGCCATTCTCCTGCCTCAGCCTCCGGAGTAGCTGCGACTACAGGCGGCCGCCACCTCGCCCGGCTAGTTTTTTGTATTTTTTAGTAGAGACGGGGTTTCACCGTGTTCGCCAGGATGGTCTCCATCTCCTGACCTCGTGATCCGCCCGTCTCGGCCTCCCAAAGTGCTGGGATTACAGGCTTGAGCCACCGAGCCCGGCAATATGGTATTTTAAAATACATATCATGGCCAGGTGTGGTGGCTCACGCCTGTAATCCCAGCACTTTGGGAGGCCAAGGAAGGCAGATCACTTGAGGTCAGAAGTTCGAGATGAGCCTGGCCAACATGGTGAAACCCCATCTCTACTAAAAATACAAAAATTATACAAGCATGGTGGTGCACGCCTGTACCCCTAGCTACTCAGGAGGCTGAGGCAGGAGAATTGCTTGAACCCAGGAGGTGGAGGGTGCAGTGAGCCGAGGTCACGCTACTGCACTCCAGCCTGGATGACAGAGAAAGACTCTGTCTTAAAAAAAAAAAAAAAGTATCATGTGTGTCAGACAAAACATACATTTTTGTAACCTGTCCTTTTTCTATTATTTCCAAAGCAGAAAGTTAAATCATGGAACTCTAGCAAAACAAGATAATAATGATCTAGTTATTGACCAAGGATGGTAGACCTCATGACCCTTGACTCCACTGCTTTAGAGGACTGCAGGCTTCGTCAGTGGGCATTGCTACAAGTTGAGGTAAAAAATTCTGACCCTTAATAATAATTATAAAGAAAATAGAAATGAAGAATCACAATTATAAAGAAGAGAAGACTCTTTTAAATTATTCTCTAGTCATGGAAGTCATTAGGGTCTGGTGGGAGTCTATGCCTCATTCAAGCTTTCAACATTTAACATTTTGCTAGACACTCTGCTAGTTGCTGGGGAGACAAGGAAGAAAAAACAACATGGCTTCAGGTCTCAAGTGGCCCAGTCTGGTGGCAAACACATATACATGATTACAATATGTGATGGGGCAGTGCCAGTGTGCCATGGGGGCATAAATGAAGGGGACTAAACCAGACATTAGCACTTAATGAGGGCTTCCTGGCTAAGGCGTCATCAGAACTAATTCTAATTATGAATCATCTGTTGTAGAATTTTAATGTCACCACCAGTACCACATTGTGCACATGTCACAAATGGAAACCAGGCTGACATTACTTAATAGATATCTGCTGGTTCAAAGGTATCAGAAAAACCTTCTGATTTGCAGTCATATAAAATTATTTTTGTGGTCTCTTATTATTTGCTGTAAACCTGCAGAATCTGTCTAATTCAATTTCATTATATCAACAAAGATTCAAGAACCTATTATGTCCCATGTTTAGTGCTGCAGAAGATAGAAAAATGAGTAAGACACAGGACCTGTCCTTGAAGAACAGACAATGGGGTTAGGGGCTTAGGTTAAGACAGTTACATAAAGGATTATAATACAAAACAGAGAAAGGTAACCATACTTGTTTTGCAAAGGGTACTGAAGCCAAAGTATGACATCTCAGCCAAACTTTGTAAGAGGACTGGCTTTTAACAAGGTGAAATGGGTATGTTAACAATGTGGGCAAAGATACAGTCATGGAGCAGCACAAATATATCCAAAGAATGGCAAGTTGTCTATTTTGGCTGGAAGGCAGAATATGCAAAGAGAATTAACATAGTACACGGAGAGGCTGGGGTTACTCTGCAGGGGCTTTTAAATGCCAAACCAAGAAATCTCTACTTATAGGCAATGGGAACAGGTGAGTAACATGAATAAGACTGTACTTGAACTGGAACGTCTAGAGGTAGGACTACAAGTTAGGAACCGATTGTCATCAGCTAAGTCAGAGATGTAATGAAGATGTAAATTAGTGGAAGGAATAGAAGGGGACTCATGCAAGATGCATCACAGACGTAGACCCTACTGGACTTTGAATCATCCAGTGAGTAGTGGATAAAAGCAGAGGCTTTGGAATCTCATTGCTTGAGTTCAAATCCTTGCTTCTCCCCTCGCTGGCTGAGTGACCTTTGCAAATTTAACCTTTCAGTTTCCTCATCTATAAAATGTATAAAATGAGAGAAAACACAGGCTGGGCAACACTAAAAATAAAAAAAAAAGCTGGGAATGGTTGCACACACCCGTAGTTCCAGCTACTTGGGAGGCTGAGGTTGGAGGACTGCTTGAGTCTAGGAGTTCAAGGTTAAAGTAAGCTGTGATTACACTACTGCATTCCAGCCTGGGCCACAGAGCAAGACTCTTTGTCTCTTAAAAAAAAAAAAGGGGGGGGAGGGGGAATAATCATATATCCTACCTCATAAGGTTACCTGAACATTCAAATGAGATAATATTTGTAAAGCCCGACTTTGTAAATGTAGCTATTATTACTATTATTATAGAAGAATTGTAGAGGCAGCAGAGCCTTTAGAACTGATGCAATCCAATGTAATATTATACATGATACAACCAAGGCTGAAAGAAGTTATGCCAATTTAATTAGAATGCATTTTGTAAACTCCTACTATATACAAGCAACCTTCTCAAAACTAATTAATTACAAATTTGTGTGGCATTATGCAAAAGAGTAAAAAATATCTCCATTAAACCTACATAAGAGACTTGTGACACCATCAATAGAAGGCAGAAAAATGGAAGGTTTCAAACATCCAGGACTTTACAGGTATAACAGTGACTGGCCTGTATGTCACATAATACCTCTAAGGCTAAATGAAACAAGATGAAGCACAGAAGAAAATCTAGAAACTAAAAGTGAATAGCAAAATCTGCATAAATGTTGAATCATAGGTTAGTTCATTAAACTTTTCTCTCAACTTCTGTATAAAAATTTTGGAAAATTTTCATAAGAGAAAAAATGTAGAGGCAACAGCAGTATTAAGAAATACTAAAGGCCGGGCGCGGTGGCTCAAGCCTGTAATCCCAGCACTTTGGGAGGCCGAGACGGGTGAATCATGAGGTCAGGAGATCAAGACCATCCTGGTCTA
>NW_012115311.1:879718-883240 GCF_000951035.1 Colobus angolensis palliatus | reverse complement strand
CAGTGAGTGGAGATCATGCCACTGCACTCCAGCCTGGGTGACAGAGCGAGACTCCGTCTCAAAAAAAAATAAAATAAATAAATACGTCACATACAAAAATAACTCAAATAGATCAAAGACCTAAATGCATGGGATAAAAATAAAAAAATACTTCACTCTTGTAAGAAAACACAAATGTAAACCTTTGTGACCTTAGATTAGGTGATTTTCTTAGACATGACTCCCAAAACTCAAGCAACAAGAGAAGAAAAGATACATTGGACATCATCAAAATTTTAAAATATCATGCTTCACAGGACAGTATCAAAAAAGTGAAGAGAAAAACCACAGAATGGGAAATTTTCGCAAATCATATATCTGATCATCGACTTTTATCTAGAATATAAAGACCACTTACAACTCAATAATGAAAAGACAATTCAATTTAAAAATTGGCAAAGGATCTGAACAGTCATTTCTCCCAAGATGATACACAAATGGACAAATAAGCACCAGAAAAGATGCTCAACATCATTAATCTTCAGGAAAATGCAAATCAAACCACAATAAGATGCCACTTCACATTCATAGGATGGCAATAATTGAAAGGACAGATAAGAAGTGTTGGCAAGTATGTGGAGAGACATGAACCCTCTTACACTGTGTATAGAGCTGTAAAATGGTTATAGCCACTTTGGAAAACAGTCTGGCAGTTCCTCAAAAGGTTAAACATAGAGTTACCACATGAACCAGCAATCTATGCCCACAAAACAACTTGTATACACAAGTTCACGGTATCATTATTTATAATAACCAAAAAGTGAAAACAACTCAATGTTCATCAACTGATGAATGGATAAATAAAATGTGGTATATCCATACAATGGAATATAATTCAGTAATGAAAAGAAATAAAGTACTGGCTGGGCACGGTGGCTCACGCCTGTAATCCCAACACTTTGGGAGGCTGAGGTGGCTGGATCACTTGAGGTCAGGAGTTCGAGATCAGCCTGGCGAACATGGTGAAACCCCGTCTCTACTAAAATACAAAAAAAATTAGCTGGGAATGGTGGCAGGCGCCTGTAGTTCCAGCTCCTTGGGAGGCTGAGGTGGGAGAATCGCTTGAACCTGGGAGGCAGAGGTTGCAGTGGCCGAGATCGTGCCACTGCACTCCAGCCTGGGTGACACAGCAAGACTCTGTCTCAAAAAAAAAAAAAAAAAGAAATATAAAGCTTCCTTCTTGGCTTCACTAATGTGTGATCCCCTCCAGGAAGCTTTACCCAATCAACCCAGGCTGGTTTGAGTGCCCTCTCCTCTTTGCTCCCATGAAACTATGCCTTCCTCTAGTAGAGCAGGTCTCACATTATAAACAATACTTAAATAAGTTTCTCTCACTAGACCATAGAAGCTCATTGATGGGGTGGGAACTGTGTGTGTAGCCCTACTATGTAGGTACAGTGTTCAATAAAGTTCTGCTCAATAAAATAAAGCTTCTGAAAAGACCAACATTTTGTCTCCCAGACCTTAAGACCATGGCAAGTACCACGAGGAGCCTAGTTACTTAGTAGAGTTGATCTTTAGTAGCTAAAGTGGGTCAAACACTCTGGGTACAGAGTCCTGTTCTTTCCAAGTGTTGAGCTTATTACTTGTAGGTTTTTTAAAAGACTGAGTTCAGGCCAGCCTCAGTGGCTCAGTGGCTATAATCACATCGCTTTGGAAAGCCCTGGCACAGCAGTCCTAGCTACTCAGGATTCTGAAGTGGGAGGCCAGGACTTAGAGGTTACAGTGAGCTACGATGGAGTCACTGCACTCCCACCTGGGCAACAAGTGAGACCCTGCTTCTGTGGGAAAAAAAAAAACAAAGACTAAGTTCAATAAAGCTTTGACTTAGAAAATAAAATCTGTACTTACACACACACATAAAAATAGCCCTTATACAGGACACATACGTATCTTTTACCTACTTTTACACATTGATTCTAATTCTTCAATTGCTTGTTCAGTCTCCTGAATTTCTTGGTAAATGGCTGCAAGAGGTGCCAACTCAGCATGCCTTCTGTTCAAGGACCTTCGGTTCTCTTCATTCACAGGGATATGCTGCAGACATTGCTCAAGTGTTTGGTACTCCTTATTCAGGTTCTCCATATATTTCTGTAGTGCTTTATGCTTCCAAAGCATCTTGGTGTCTTGATGGCAGTATCTCCTGGACCAATTCTTACTTAACAGATGAAAAATGCAATTCCTGTTTTGTCTAAAAACTTGCAGCCTTGTATCAAGATGTATCTGTCTAAATTGATGAGAATGGAGCTGGATGTGACACTGGAGGTAACCATCAAGAGATGGATGTCTAAAAAGCCAAACACACAGGTGACGATTCATCTCAGCATCTGAAATACAATAGACACAGTCTTAAAAAAAATCAGCTCTAAAGATACATGCATAATAAAGCTGGAAGGAACATCAAGAAATCTGGTTTCATTTACTGCCTCAGCCAGCTCCACAGTCTTAAAATTCAACTGCCAGCCAGGCGCAGTGGCTCACACCTGTAATCCCTGCACTTTGGGAGGCCAAGGTGGGCGGATCACCTGAGGGCAGGAGTTTCAGACCAGCCTGGCCAACATGGTAAAACGCCGTCTCTACTAAAAACATAAAAATTATCTGGGTGTGGTGGCAGGCGCCTGTAACCCCAGCTACTCGGGAGTCTAAGGCAGGAGAATTGCTTGAACCCAGGAGGCAGAGGTTGCAGTGAGCCGAGATCGCGCCATTGCACTCCAGCCTGGGGGACAAGAGCGACACTTGGTCTCAAAAAAAAAAAAAAACAATTCAACTGCCTACAGAAAGAACCTAATTCTTCAAATGTGTGAATAACATAGTAAAATAAATAAAAACAGCACTGCTTCCTACCTGCTCAACATATATAATTAACTGAAGCATATGAGTAGGAGTACACCTAACAAATATATCAATTGAGCAAGTTAAATCAGTTATTTTCTAGAAAGTATCCAGAATCTAGAATTGAGTGTGTAAATAAGCTCTTGAAAGCTATGAAAACATACAAACTTAAGGTGGTTCACAGAGTCATTTTCTAAAGTTTGAAGAAAATATTATTATTATCTTTTTAATTATTTAACTTTAAGGATCTAGATATCCAAGGAAGTCAAGTATCTTAATCATGACTATTCAGTCGGCTGGATAGAGAGAGAGCTGGTATTAGAATGTAAGTTGCCTGTTCAGGACTCAGTAATTTTCACTCTCAATTCTGCAATCACTTTTCAAAAATGCTTCCCTTTTAGCTGAGATCCTAAAGGAAGAAAAGTTCAAGTATTAATAGATCAAGAAAGCAGGGTTGGTGAAAAGCCCTACAATTATATTAAGTGGTGTCAATTATATTAAGCAAGAAAAGCAAGGAACAAAATAGAATCTCAATTACATTTTAAAAATATTCTATAATATGGCCGGGCGCGGTGGCTCAAGCCTGTAATCCCAGCACTTTGGGAGGCCGAGACGGGCGGATCACGAGGTCAGGAGATCGAGACCATCCTG
>NW_012115311.1:874815-879313 GCF_000951035.1 Colobus angolensis palliatus | reverse complement strand
TCAGCGTGGGTGACAAAGCAATACTCTGTCAAAAAAAAAAAAGAAACATACCAAAATGTTAATAAAATGATCTCTAGTTGTGAGATTATGAATACCTTTTGCTTGCTATTTTTTCTACTTTTCAGTGTTTTCCAAGTCTCTTGCACATATAGCATGAAATACATTCATAATCACAAAAAAAGATTAGTTTAAAAAATTACAGGTTAGGTGAAATTGGCTGTGTACAATAATTTTGTTCTCCTCCCCTCCAACAGAGATAATCAAGAGCTAACAAAAGTACACAATGGTCTTACTAAGAAAGGGAGAATATAAAGTGTTGTAAGAAAAACACTTTGCCCCGGCTGGGCGCGGTGGCTCAAGCCTGTAATCCCAGCACTTTGGGAGGCCGAGACGGGTGGATCACGAGGTCAGGAGATCGAGACCATCCTGGCTAACACAGTGAAACCCCGTCTCTACTAAAAATACAAAAAATTAGCCGGGCGAGGTGGCCGGCGCCTGTGGTCCCAGCTACTCGGGAGGCTGAGGCAGGAGAATGGCGTGAACCCGGGAGGCAGAGGTTGCAGTGAGCTGAGATCCGGCCACTGCACTCCAGCCTGGGCGACAGAGCAAGACTCCGTCTCAAAAAAAAAAAAAAAAAAAAAAAAAAAAAAAAAAAGAAAAACACTTTGCCCCTAAAACTCTGAGGTTCAAAGTTGAAATAAGGGTCAAGCCACGCACAGTAGCATGCATCTATTGTCCCAGCTACCCCGGAGACTGAGGCAGGAGGATCACTTGAGCCAAGGAGTTCAAGGCCAGCCTAGGCAACATAGCGAGACTCAACTCAAAAAAAGAAGGATCAACATTTATCAAAATCAACCTTTACTTTCTCCAGTGATCCTACTATGCTAGGAGGTGCATTGATATATTAGCTCATTTGTTCACTATAAGCCTGTTAACTTACCATTATCACCTAGGAAATAAACATTCAGAATGGTCTTTAAAATATTCAGTTTCCAGAGTTCTACTGATAGATTTTAGGATAGTGCATCACATTATTAAAAGAACTGTGGAAGAAAGCACCAATGGCCAGCTGCCACAAACGTTACACTCCACCACCCCCATATTTCAAGCACGTCAGAGAAAGTGTGTCCATTTGCTAACAGGCAGAATAAAAGGATCACAAATACATGTTTGTACGAATACTTATTGCTAAAATTTCCATTTTAGGAACAGAGTAGAATGCATAATTTTCAAGGTCATGAATCTCAACATTAAGAAAAAAAAAAAAACAAGATGTTTACTCTCCAAGGTTAACTACACCTGAGAACAGCACGACTTCTCCATTACCCATCACAGTAACAGTATCACTCTGATGCTTTGGGGAAAGTTCTGAGTGTAGGCAGGTCAGAAGCGACAGCCCGCGGGGCAGCAGCACTGGCAAACCATGCTGTGTAACTCAGTATATGGAGTGATTCCATAAAGAGGTAATACAGGAGGCGGCGGGGAAGATCAGGAACGAACTGTGCACAGTACCTAAGAAAAAGAAGAATAGACGTCAGCTCTCTTTACTGAGGTCGGAACCTTCAGAGACCCGCCACATTTCAGCCCGACAAACCCGAAATCACGTTGACTTCCGGGTTCACTTCTTCCGGGTTAACACACGCTCCCGGCCCCTCTTCCGCAACGACCGCTCTCCGAAGGAGTAGTCCTCGAGCATGCCTAACAATGGACTAAAATGACAAAAATGAGCTAAATGAGAAAAATGACAAAACTAGAATGAAATTGTCATGAGACAACCGGATGACAACCGCCCCCGCGCTGTCCTTATCCAGAACGTGAGCCCAGAGCTGGGGTGGAGATGGTGTGAGGCAGGGAGGGGCCAAGGCGGGACTAAACTACATCTCCCAGAGCGCCCACGAAAGAATCCTGGGAGTTGTAGTTTACCTTGCGGCAGCCTCCAACCCCCTCCATCCACTATCCAGCCAAAGGCGGAGCTTTTGGTTTTCACCATTAACTGCAAACCTAGAAGAGAGATTCTCTACGATTCTGATTAAGAGATCAAGATTTAGAACATATTGCATGTGAAATTACAATAATTTCCTCATATATTAGAAGCCCCTAAAGCACTGCTTTCTGATTTTTTAAAAAATAAAGACTCCTTTTTCATCATCCACAAATGTAGATGATTCTGCGTGTAGTTTCTATACTTTCAGCTTCCATTGCTTCAGAAAATACCTAATGACTAAAGGATAATACAAATAAATTTGTATTTTAAAAGTAATAACAGGACCTAAAAGTTAGAAGACTGTATATTTCCACATGTTAGTGATTTTATAATGTTCTTTGCACATGGGAATGTAGGGGCTCAACCTAGATTCATAGCTTATGAACCACTGATTAAGTGAAGAATGAAAACTCCAGTTAATAAACAATTGCAGGAAAATGCAAGTATATTGTCCTACTTTGACTAATCCAGTGGGATCCAGCCCTTGGCTATCACATTTACAGTCTTTCTATCTCCATGCCTAAATTTTCCTCCTGAAAGAAAAGGCAAAAAATTTTCCATATTACTGACTTTACAGAGTATTTTCTTAGATCATAATCACATACCTAGGAAGGAGAATTAACTCAATATGCAAAATTATATCTAACATTTATAACCAACTTCAAGGTACCTATTTCTATGTACTATGTACTAAATACTGTTCTAAATGGTTTTACCTTATTAATTCAACTAATTTTTACAACCTTAAAATACTCATTTTGCAGAGGAGAAAATTAAGGCACATACAGCTAAAGTAGCTTATCCAAGGTAAAAAACAGTAAGTGATAGAGCCAATATTCAATTAAGGCAATCTGCTTTAATGATCTGTGGCTCCTAAGCTCTGATATAGGGTCTCCCTGCTCCAAAAAAGAAAAGAAAACCTGCAATCATGTATTCAATAAATAATGAACACCAGTTATGTGCTATTCACTATTCTAGTCATGAGGATTTAGCAATGAACAGAAAAGACAAAAACCTTTGCTCACATGGAGCTTATGTTCCAGTAGGGGAAAAGTTCCAAAGGATCTACATAAAGTCATTCTCCTAAGTTATCCAAAAAGTTATTTAATTCTTTATTTTGATTTATGTATTCAGCTATATGACTTGAGTATTATATATAAAGCTTTATTTGCCTTAAAAAATTAGTCTTGGTTGGGCATGGTGGCTCACGCCTGTAATCCTAGCACTTTGGGAGGCTGAGCCAGATGGATCACCTGAGGTCAGGAGTTTGAGACCAGCCTGACCAACATGGAGAAATCCCATCTCTACTAAAAATACAAAATTAGCTGGGCGTGGTGGTGCATGCCCGTAATCCCAGCTACTTGGAAGCTGAGGCAGGAGAATCACTTGAACACGGGAGGAAGAGGTGGTGGTGAGCCAAGACTGCACCATTGCCCTCCAGCCTGGGCAACAAGAGTGAAACTCCATCTCAAAAAAACAAACAAACAAAAAAAGTAGTCTTACTGCTATAGACTGAATTGTTTATATTCATAATCATGTTCATATTACTAATACTTATTTTTAAAATTCATATATTGAAGCCCTAACCCCTCCAATACATGTGATTCTATTGGAGATAGGGCCTTTAAGGTGATTAAGGTTAGATGAAGTCATAAGAGTAGAGCCCTGACATAATAGGATTAGAGCCTTCCTAAAAAGACACCAGAGATCTTGCTCACTCTCCCTGCCCAAACAGAAAAGAGGTTATATGAGTACCCTGTGAGATGGTGGCCACCTCCAAGCCAAGAGAAAAGGTATCAGACTGAAACATACCTTGCTGCCACCTTGATCTTAGACTTCCCAGTCTCGCAAGAGGCTAAGAAACAAATTTCTGTTGTTTAGGCCACCAACTCGGTGGTTTTTTTTTTTTTTTGAGACGGACTCTTGCTCTGTCACTAGGCTGGAGTGCAGTGGCTTGTTCTTGGCTCACTGCAACCTCCACCTCCCGGGTTCAAGCAATTCTCCTGCCTCAGCCTCCTGAGTAGCTGGGACTACAGGTGCGTGCCACCACGCTCAGCTAATTTTTGTATTTTTAGTAGGGATAAGGTTTCACCATGTTGACCAGATGGTCTTGATCTCTTGACCTTGTGATCCACCTGCCTCAGCCTCCCAAAGTGCTGGAATTACAGGCGTGAGCCACCGCGCCCAGCCAATTTTTTTAATACAAAAATTCAGTATAAAATAAAAAAGACTGATCCAAAGAGCTGAGTTTGTTATACTCATTTCATTATGACAGACAGTACGATATTATGTAATGAACATGGGTTGATAAGTTACTGGTGCATTAAATGGCAATGTTTCATTAAGGAGGCTGTTCTGCTTTACATATCTGAAAATTACTTAGAAAATGTCTGCATTTCGCCGGGCGCGGTGGCTCACACCTCTAATCCCAGCACTTTGGGAGGCCGAGGTGGGTGGATCACAAGGTCAGGAGATCGAGATCATCCTGGCTAACATGGTGAAATCCCGTCTCTA
>NW_012115311.1:871300-874555 GCF_000951035.1 Colobus angolensis palliatus | reverse complement strand
GCATTAAACTATTTAAAGACCTTTGTCTTTGGGAAAACTGTAGTTTCTAAAATTAGGAAATGCAGAAATGCTGACATTGTCTTTTTTTTTTTTTTTGAAGCAGTCTCACCTTGTCGCCCAGGCTGGAGTGCAGTGGCACGATCTCAGCTCACTGCCAACTCCGCCTCCCGGGTTCATGCCATTCTCCTGCCTCAGCCTCCGGAGTAGCTGGGACTACAGGCGCCCGCCACCACGCCTGGCTAATTTTTTTGTATTTTTAATAGAGATGGGGTTTCACCATGTTAGCCAGGATGGTCTTGATCTCCTGAACTCGTGATCTGCCCGCCTTGGCCTCCCAAAGTGCTGGGATTACAGGCATGAGCCACCGCACCTGGCCTGGCTCAGTTATTTATAAAGGAAAGAGGCTTAATTGGCTCATGGTTTTGCAGTGCGCAAGCATGGCTTCAGCAACTGTGTGGCTTCTGGGGAGGCCTCAGTGAGCTTTCATTCATGGCAGAAGGTAAAGACAGAGCAACACCTCACATGGCCAGAGCAGGAGTAAGGAGGATGAGGTAGGTGCAACACACTTTGAAACAACCAGATCTAATGTGAACTCAGAGCAAGAGCTCACTTATCACTAAGGGGATGGTGACAAGCCATTCATGAGTGATCTGCCCCCATGATCTACACTGGAGACTACATTTCAACATAAGATTTGGAGGGGACACATATTCAAACCATATTAAGGGGATTTAAAAAAATAAGTCTTTAGGAAGTCTTGTCATTTTAGAGCTAACTTTTAACAGAATGTGAGTCTCAACTTTTACCTATAGAACAAACAAAATCTTAAAGTGACTGGTTCAAAACAGTTTTATGGAGAAGTAATCTGTAACTAAAACTTGGCATTGAGTGAGAAGGCTCTACCACTTTTTAAGCAAAATGTATAACAGTTCCAAAGGGCAGGGCTAAGAATGAGAGAATCAGACATTTACAACAGCAGGCATTTTCTCTTCCTCTTCTTCACAGGAGGTGGGCAGAGAACTGCTCAGATAGCTTCATCAAACACTGTTTTGAACCCTTGCTATGTGAGAGCCAAGCACTTCAGGTATTTTAAAGCACCAGTCTCCTTATTCCTGGCTAAAAACTGCAGATAGGTGATAGGAGTCAGTTTCTTCTCCTTCAGTTTCTCAATTGTGTCTTTAACAACACTAAGATCAAGTTTACTTCCCACAATAATGATGGGAGTGTTGGGAAAATGGTACTGCATTTCAGAATGCCACCCTGCATTTTCAAATGATGCAGGACTCATGAGGGAGAAGCATATTAAAAATATGTCTGTTTACCGATAGAATGGGGGCATGATCTGTCATAATCTTCTTGTCCAGATGTATCCCATAAGCCCAGATTCACTGGCTTTCCATCTACCTTAACATTGGCAGCAGAATAATTGTCAAAGACAATAGTAATAATGCACTGGGAAATGCATTGGGTGTAACACTGATTAGTAGGCAAGTTTTACTTATAGCTCCATCTCCAACCACCACACACTTGATGGCTTGCACCTGGGTCGCTCGCTGGGCTCTGGCAGTGGTGGTCAGGCATTAAGACAAGAAGTGGTGGGATAGAAGCATGGTAGGCAGGTGTATGACTGCAGGTGGCAGGGGATGGGGTGCCAAGGTTGTTGTCCATGCCACCTCACCCTTAGCCCCAAATGGGAATCTTTTGAAAATGCCTAAAATAATTAATTCATGTGCACAATTGGAAAAAGCTGGGTTTAAACAAAATGAGTGAGAGACTTACTGTCACTAGCACTTAGATGCTTCTATTTAGGTGAGTGCAAAAGTAATTGCAGTTTTTGCATTGTTGGAATTTGCCATTTGGTATTGGAATACATTCTTAAATAATGTGGTTTTGTTATACATCATTTTAGTGAGTATTTTTCACTTTAGTTCTTTTGTTAATGACATTACTCGATGTTTATTTTTTGTTTATTTTAGACTATGGAAATGATGTTAGACAAAAAGCAAATTCAAGCAATTTTGTTATTCGAGTTCAAAATGGGTTGTAAAGCGTGGAGACAACTTGCAATATCAATAATGCATTTGGTCCAGAAACTGCTAATGAACATACAGTGCAGTGGTGGTTCAAGAAGTTTTGCAAAAGAGACAACAGCCTTGAAGATAGGGAGCGTAGTGGCCAGCCATCAGAAGTTGACAATGACCAATTGATAGCAATAATCAAAGCTGACCCTCTTACAATTACACAAGATGTTGCTAAATAACTCGATGTTGACCATTCTATGGTCATTTGGCATTTGAAGCCAATTGGAAAGGTGAAAAAGCTTGATAAGTGAGTGCCTTATGAGCTGAGCAAAAATTTTAAAAAATAATAATTTTTTTGAAGTGCTGTCTTCTCTTATTGTACACAACAACAAACCATTTCTTGATTGGATTTGTGCAATGAAAAGTGGCTTTAAATTTTTTTTTTTTTCTGAGATGGAGTCTTGCTCTGTCACCCAGACTGGAGTGTGGTGGTGGTTCAGTCTCAGCTCACTGAACCCTCAGCCTCCCAGGTTCAAGTGATTCTCCTGCCTCAGCCTCCCAGGTAACTAGGGTTATAGGCATGTGCCACCACGCCCGGCTAATTTTTGTACTTTTAGTAGAGATGGGGTTTTGCCATATTGGCCAGGCTGGTCTTGAACTCCTGCTCAGGTGATTCACCCACCTTGGCCTCTCAAAGCGCTAGGATTACAGGCGTGAGCCACTGCGCCCGGCCAAAAAGTGGATTTTATATGACAACTGGTGACAGTCAGTTCAGTGGTTGGACCGAGAAGAAGCTCCAAAGCACTTCTCAAAGTCAAACTTGCACCAAAAAAAGGTCATGGTCACTGTGTGATGGTCTGCTGCCAATCTGATCCATGACAGCTTTCTGAATCCCTGTGAAACCATTACATCTGAGAAGTATGCTCAGCAAATCAGTGAGATCCACTGAAAACTGCAAAGCCTGCAGCCAGCATTGGTCAACAAAAAGGGCCCAACTCTTCTCCATGACAACATCCAACCACACGTTGCACAACCAATGCTTCAAAAGTTGAACAAATTGGGCTATGAAGTTTTGCCTCATCTGCCATGTTCGCCTGACCTCCCGCCAACTGACTATCTCTTCTTCAAGCATCTCAACAACTTTTCTCAGGGAAAACGCTTCCATAACTAGCAGGATGCAGAAAATGCTTTCCAAGAGTTTGTTGAATCCTGAAGCACAGATTTTTATGCTACA
>NW_012115311.1:867690-869505 GCF_000951035.1 Colobus angolensis palliatus | reverse complement strand
GGAGGCTGAGGCAGGAGAATGGCGTGAACCCAGGAGGCGGAGCTTGCAGTGAGCCAAGATCACGCCACTGCACTCCAGCCTGGGCGACAGAGTGAGATTCTGTCTCAAAAAAAAACAAAAACAAAAACAAAAAAATACTTAAACTCATTTGAAACTGAAAAAAAGGGTAAAATTGATTTTACAAAAATCAAACTGCTGGCCAGGTGTGGTGGCTCATGCCTTTCTAGCACTTTGCGAAGCAAAGACATGAGGATCATTTGAGGCAGGGAGTTCAAGACAAGTCAGGGTAACATAGCGAGACCCTCATCTCAATGAAAATAAAAATAAAAATAAATTAGCCAGGTGTGGTGGTATGTGACTGTAGCACTAGGTACTTGGGAGGAGGCTGAGGTGGGAGGATTGGTTGAGCCTAGTAGTTCAGGGCTGCAGTGAGGTATGATGATGCCACAGCACTCCAGCCTGGGTGCCAGAGTGAGACACTCTCACCAAAAAACTAAAATCAAACTGCCACAAAAACTTATTTGCCTGAATTTTTGGTCCACAGTCTTCATTAGATTATCTGTAAGGTCAATTAAATTTTAGCCATGTAAACAGATTCCAATTTTGTCAGAAATATAATTTGGATCCAATTGTCTTTTATGAGCCAATGACTTTTTATTACTATCTCATGACTAAAATTCTAAAATGAAAGTTGTGAAATCTTTGTGTGTGTGTGTGTGTATGTGTGTGTATGGGTGTGTTTAGATGTATTTATACATATATACATGTATTATATGCTGTGTCTACATGGTAAAATCTGGCATAGTTGACCAGAAATCTCCTAAGGAGAAATGAATGCTCATATAAAATATATAGTAATTAACCCTCATGGCTTTTAGTTTATGTGAAATGAGTAAAGCATTAATAAATAAGATGATTTTTAAATTATTGGTAAAATAAAAATAGAAATGTCTTCAGAATTGTCAGCATACACTTTGCCTGGGTTTACTGGTCAGACAGTTTTACATCTTTCTCTGTTAGATATCTGAAGCTGTCATGGTTTAACACAAAGGTTATAAAAGTATAAACCCAGCCTAAAACAGAATGATCTCTGTGTAATTTTGTGACAAGACTAATTTAATGTTGTTGATTTAATGAAAACAGCCCTATCTTCTGGCTTATCAGCAAAATACCAGTATACTTAACTTTAAGGCTCTTATTTAAGTGAACACCTGATAGTCACAGGCTATAAAAATGGATAACAAGGAAATAATTTGATACCATAACTAACTTTGTCTAGTATTTCAGTTTTCAGAAATAATCTAGGTTATCTGCTAAAATAAATAAATTAGGTAAATGAAATAAATTTCCATAAATGAACTTTTAATGTAATTTGATATCTTAAAGTTGTGTTAAATTAATATATACTAATTAAATCTGGGTCATTATCAAATTAGATTTTAAAATTATGTTATAGGGAAACATGTTTCTAAAAATTACAAAATGATTCTCATGATAAGTATTGATATATTGAAAATGAACCAGGTAGATAAAAAAAGAAAAGAAATTAAAAGTAAAATACTGATATGTGACAGACAATTCAAGATCTTGCTTCCTAGGTTTCACTAAATTTAAGAGTTAAAAATTGTAATCAATATATAGAATTCTGTATACAAAGAGTGCATATATAGTCAAAATGTATTTTTGATAGAAAAAAATTATAAGAAAGTTGGCCGGGCGCGGTGGCTCAAGCCTGTAATCCCAGCACTTTGGGAGGCCGAGACAGGCAGATCACGAGGTCAGGAGATCGAGATCATCCTGGCTAACATGGTGAAA
>NW_012115311.1:852053-866950 GCF_000951035.1 Colobus angolensis palliatus | reverse complement strand
GCTAACATGGTGAAACCCCGTCTCTACTAAAAAATACAAAAAACTAGCCGGGCAAGGTGGCAGGCACCTGTAGTCCCAGCTACTCGGGAGGCTGAGGCAAGAGAATGGTGTGAACCCGGGAGGCGGAGCTTGCAGTGAGCTGAGATCCCCGGCAGGGCGACAGAGCCAGACTCCATCTCAAAAAAAAAAAAAAAAAGAAAGTATAGATATGAAGATATGTTTTTGGTAAGAAAGGTTAAAAAGAAAAGATAATACTTTTACATGAGAAAAAACTTTATATGGTAAATTTGTGTAATAAAGCAAAATTTAAGAGAGCAAAAGGACAAAGCAGAAATTCCAAGCATATTGTCAATGGTACGTATTGTCAGAGTACTTTGTGATGAGGTTTGTGAAAAGAAAATTTATGAAAGGAAATTTGCATTTGATCAAGTTGGCTATAATTAAAAGGAAATTACTTATACGTCTTTCTAAAGATTGAGCTTTGATATTAAATTATACTAATACAAAACTAAAATTTTGGTTCCCTGTGTTAGAATAACAAGTTTTTCATCAAGTATCAATTTGCTTTCAGTAAAATTCAGAGGTTCTGAATTTTTAATTGTGAAATCTGTATCTTTTAAAAACTTTTCAGACTTGTATCTCAGAAGTTCAACTTTCATTTTTTTTTTTTTTTATTTTTATTTTTTGAGACGGAGTCTCGCTCTGTCGCCCAGGCTGGAGTGCGGTGGCCGGATCTCGGCTCACTGCAAGCTCCGCCTCCCGGGTTCACGCCATTCTCCTGCCTCAGCCTCCCGAGTAGCTGGGACTACAGGCGCCGGCCACCTCGCCTGGCTAGTTTTTTTGTATTTTTTAGTAGAGACGGGGTTTCACCGTGTTAGCCAGGATGGTCTGGATATCCTGACCTTGTGATCCACCCGCCTCGGCCTCCCAAAACGCTGGGATTACAGGCTTGAGCCACCGCGCCCGGCCCAGAAGTTCAACTTTCACTGTACCTTGCTGCATGTGACTTGCAGGTCACATGTCATTGCCTTCTGTTTTTTTTATCCCTGGGAAAGGTACATCTTTTTGCTTGGCTGGGATGGTAACTTTTCTCCTTCAATGTTTTTATCAATTCCTGTAACTTTTGTTCTGGTTCTAACACTGATGTTAGATGGCCTAACACTAAAATGTTTTATCTTGAAGGTGTAGAAAAGCAATGTTTTCCTTCAGTATAACTTGATTCTGTACTCTTGGGTTTTCTTTATAACCAGGAAACATTCATGTTGTTACTAAGAGTCCCTACTTTGTGTCCCTACTCAAGGTACTAGTTTTCTTGTTTACATTTCTCCACAATAAATTGTACATCATAATCCTGGACAAACTCTTCCTCTGTCTGCTTAAATTCAAGTACCTTTTTCATCAGGTTTGACTTCCAGGTTATCTAACTGGGCTTCTCATGAGAAAAAAGCAATTACACAACAGAAGGTTTTTCTTTTCCTTTTTGGTAACAGGTCTGAAAAAAAAAAAAGATTTTACATTTTATCAAGATAATCCTTGTGTTGTCTTTATTAGGATTTTGGTTACTTAGGAAAACTGAGCTTTAAATGGGTTAAGGTTTTCACAATCATGTAACTTCTATATAGCTTTTGAAGTTTTATGATTATCACTCTGGTTAAATGAATAACTATTATTTAACAGCGACCTGTGATTCTGTTTTGTTTTTCAGATTTTTGTTTTTGTTTTTGTTTTTGTTTTGAGACAGGATCTTGCTCTGTTGCCTAGGCTGGAGTGCGGTTGTGTGATCGTAGTTCACTGTAAACTAGGCTCAAGTGATCCTCCCATCTCAGCCTCCTGAATAGCTGGGACTACTGATGCATGCCAGAACGTCCAGCTAATTAAATTTTTTTTTTCATTTTTTGTTTTAGAGATAAGGTCTTCCTCTGTTGCCCAAACTGGAATGAAGCGGTGCAATCACAACTTGCTGCAATTTTGAACTCTGGGGCTCAAGCAATCCTTGGTCTCCTGAGTAGCTAGGACTACAGGTGTGTGTCACCATAACCAGTTCATTTTTCGTTTTTATTTGTAGATACCAGGTCTCCCTATGCTGCCCAGGCTGGTCTTGAACTTCTGGCCTCAAGCAATCATCTGCCCTGACCTCTCAATGCACTGGGACTACAGGTTTGAGCTACCATGCTGTAAAAACTTTTCATGGAGATGAGATTTTGCTAATGTAGCCCAGGCTGGTCTTAAACACCCGGCCTCAAGCAATCCTCCCACCTCAGCCTCCCAAAGCACTGGGATTACTGGCCTGAGCCACTGTACGCAGCCCATGATTCTCTTTTGATCAAATGTTTCAAATCTTTTGATGTCTTTGGCAGATTTCACCAGGATCGAAATGCTAAAGTATGTTTTTTTGGCTTAAAATTAACTTTGGGATATTCTAGTAGGGCCTCTGGAAACATCAAAGAATGTATCTCTCATTTTGTAGAGATGTTAAATTATTTGGTAAATTGTATGGTAGGCATTGTCAAATAATACTATTAGATCTTCTCTCAGTTACATTTATGGGTGTGTTATTGATATAAGTGTTTCCAAAATCATGAAAATTAATAAAAATATAATATTTTATCAGTCATAATTTTATTATGATTTTTGATTGCTATGTTAAAGTTACATTTGTATGAATATGTTATTAATTTAAATATTCTAAAAAGTATATAAAAGTTATAAAATTCTGATGATCCTGCTGTAACATTATCAGTCATAATTCTTGTTGCATCTACTAGATATCTTAAATGCTACATATAATAGCAATAACTAAATTTCCTGGTCAATTGGAACTTTCATCAGATCTTAATCATGCCTATTCTAAGTTTTTATCATCCGCAGCTGTTGTTTTGAATTCTTCTCTAAAAGCATTTGCAATCAGCTGTATTCCAAAATTGCTTTTCATGGAAAAGACTAACAAGTACTCTTGAACACTGATTTCTGATAACTTTAGGATAAATGGGCTAAATAAAAACTCCCAGAATTCTAATAAAAGACTGACTCATTCATGAGGATTGCTACATCAACATCAAGCAGAACAAGAAATACAAGGGACTGAACTGATGGGAGCACTAAAATGATTACATAAATTTTTGTTTGAAATATTGCTGATTCTTTTTGTATTTTGTTTTCCAAAGTCAACACTTCCACAGTACATCTCACTACAAAGACATTCCCCAAGGTTAGTGGGTGACCCAAAGTCAATCAGCCCACTCTGTGATTAGCCCACCGTAGTCCTATCCTTTGGTGTTGAGTGTTCCCACAACCTCCAAGGTTTCAAACCTTCCTTTTTCTCTAAGCCCCCTGCAGTAACAACCACTCACTGCAAACACTGGCTGCCACTTCCAAAACTGCAGCTTTTGCCAGTAACTTGTCACCCATTACACATACAAAAGTCAGGTTTTCTCTCACAATACAAAGTAATCCCTGGTACCCCAAAAGCCAAAGAGATCAGGTACTACTTTTAATTACTCTTTTTTTTTTTTTTTTTTTTTTGAGACTGGGTCGTGCTTTTTTACCCAGGCTGGACTGCAGTGGCATTATCTTGGTTCACCGCAACCTCCTTCTTCCGGGTTCAAGTGGTTCTCCGGCCTCAGCCTCCTGAGTAGCTGGGATTACAGGTGTATGCCACTACGCCCAGCTAATTTTTTGTATTTTTTTTGAGACAGAGTCTCGGTCTGTCACCCAGGCTGGAGTGCAGTGGCCGGATCTCAGCTCACTGCAAACTCCACCTCCTGGGTTTACGCCATTCTCCTGCCTCAGCCTCCCGAGTAGCTGGGACTACAGGCGCCCACCACCTCGCCCGGCTAGTTTTCTGTATTTTTTTTTTAGTAGAGACGGGGTTTCACCGTGTTCGCCAGGATGGTCTCAATCTCCTGACCTCGTGATCCACCCGTCTGGGCCTCCCAAAGTGCTGGGATTACAGGCTTGAGCCACCGCGTGCGGCCAATTTTTTGTATTTTTAGTAGAGATAGGGTTTCACCATGTTGGCCAGGCTGGTCTTAAACCCCTGACCTCAAGTGATCTGCCTGCCTCGGCTTCCCAAAGTGCCGGGATTACAGGTGTGAGCCACCATGCCCAGCCTTTAATTCCTCTTATAACTCTTCATTATTTAACAATTTGGTTTCCTCTATGACAATATAAACTGCAATTTATAAATTAATAGGATCAGATTTCAAAAAAAATTCTTGAACCTAATAATTCAATCTTATCTTTTAATTCTAAATACATTTTCCCTTTTTTTTTCTTTGAGAGAAGGAGCTATGAATATTATATAATCTACAATCCTTTTTGTAATGTCCAGGATTTTTGCAGTAATTGCAAAGCAGAGGATTAGATTGGTTTTGGAACTTACTAGGTTGGACAATTGTTTTAGTTGCAAGCTCATGATCTTTTTAGCTTTTCCTCTTTGTTTGACTTTTTCTTTTTCTTCCTTAGGTAGAGTATGGGATATTTGATCAGCAAAATTAACTAGCTCATGAGTTTGAGAGGCAGTCCAACTGGGGTATTATCTCTTTGTTACAAATGCCAGTTCTTTATCTGATCCATTTACTAAGTTTTAGTTAAGGAGAACATCATTTTGGTAAGTTAGCATACATTTATTCTGATAGGTCTGAATATTGTTTAAATGTTTTTTTTTTCCACACTCTCATAGTATAACATTACAGGCTCATCAAGATTTTGTTGGTATTGTTATATTTTGTTCCAATTAACTACTTTTGGAAAATGAAGGGGATAGGATTTAGCAAAGCTTTGGCAGTATTGCAGGCCCATTCATGATCTGCTTCAGAAAATTTATGGAAGTCCTTTAAACAATTTCTCCAATTTGCCTTTGCTATCCAATCTTTGGCTTTACTTTCAGACACTAACATGCAAATCACTTGGTATAAACCAGAGAATCTGGGATTATAAGCTCAAACATTTAAATCACATTTTCTAGCAAATTCAGTGGGGTCCTGAAGAGGATATGGGAATTTTTAAATTATGCCTTTAAGTTCTACTTTTGACCACGGTTGATATATCAAGTCAGGTGCTCCTCTAATGGACACAAGGTATTTCCAAAATGGAGCCAGAACAGCAGAAGGAGGAAGAAGAGGAAGAAGAGGTAAATCTGGACAAGGAAGTTCTGTCAAAAGAGAAGGAGGAGGCCAGCTCACACCTGTAATCCCAGCACTTTGGGAGGCCAAGGCAGGCAGTTCACCTGAGGCCAGGAGTTTGAGACCAGCCTGGCCAACATGGCGAAACCCTGTCTCTACTAAAAAATACAAAAATTAATCGAGCATGACGCATGCCTGTAATCCCAGCTACTCGGGAGGCTGAGGCAGGAGATGTGATTCAACCTTAGGGTGGGGGTGTGTGTGTGGAGGTTGTAGTGAGCCGAGATCACGCCACTGCACTCCAGGCTGGGCGACAGAATGAGACTCCATCTCAAAAAAAACAAAAAAAACAAAAAAAAAAGAAAGAGAAACAGGAGCTGAAGGAGGGGGAAGAATTTTAGCAGTATTTTTAAATTCACAAACTGTTTTGTACTTTTGTCTTACTCTTGCAGAGAACTGGCTTTATCACAACCTCTTTTAGAGGTTTCTAAGTACCGTTGAAAATAGCTCCCAGTTATTTTCTTTTCTTTTAGAGCCGACTGTTACTAATGGATCATGCAGATAGACTAGTTTAGGTGTTTCAAAGGTACCCCGTTTTGGCCATTGTAACTTGGGGTCATCTTGAGTAATATGAGATCCATTTTTCTAGATATTTGCATGAGGAGGTGCTGTGAGTATTAAACATGAATCCAGCTGGTGTTTCTAGTGGTGGATCTCTACTTCAGGAGGAAGACTCAGTTATAGAAGTAAGGTTGCCTATAACTAAGACTTTCCTTTTGAATGGCCAAAAAGACCTAGCAGGAGGAATTTTGATCACTCAAGAAGAAAAGTTTAAATTTGTCAATTGAACTGAGCTTCACAATCTGGCCAGTTTTAAAGACTTTCTTTTTTCAGTGATAAACTGGTATCTTCCTGACCAAAATTCTGAATGAGAGAAAAGTTTGAAAAGCTCTAAGGTGTAATTCAAATAAGACCTTAATATCAGAGAAAAAGTGAAACTTAAAAATCTGTGATCACCAAAATCACTAAAGAACAACAAATGAAATTCCTACCAAACAGCAGAGTTTCAATTTCAGCCCTATCAATTTAGGAATGTGTATAGGCTCAAATAATGTCTCAATCCTCAAGCAAGCCAGGAAGATTCAAACTTGAGAGGGGCCTTTCCAGGGATCATTGTTGACTCCAGAAGGTTGGATAAACTATTGGCACCAGGTCTTCAGTTGTCAGTGAAGTGACAGTGATCACTGGAGGTCTGCTTCAAGTCCCGTTTGGGTCACCAAAATGTCAACCTTAAGTAATGAGATACAGAAAATATGATTAAGCATAGAGTTTCTTTGAGCTCAAAGTTTGAAGATGGCCACCCAAAAGCATAGATTCAAGTTTCCCTGAATACACACTTCTATTTGCTGTAATTACAAGTAGTTTAAACATTTTTAAAAAATAATTAGACAGGGTCTTGCTGGGCCTGAACTCCTGGCCTCAAGCAATCCTCCTGACTCAGCTTCCCAAAGTGTTGGGATTTTAGGCATGAGCCACTGCACCCAGCCTTACCAGTGGGTTTGAAAGGAACAAAATTAAAAAGAGGCAATTCCTAAATTGTCTACCAAGATTTTACATTAAAATGACATAAGTTATTGATTGGCTACACATTGTTCTTTGTATCACAAATTTCAGGAACATGAAGGTAATGGGCGAGGCAGCTAGTCAAGAACAAAATGCCTTTAAACAATTGACTGGGTGCAGGGGGCATGACTGAAGCTCTATACTCATGTCTCTCTGGGCCTGATACATTTTGCACACCTCACATAGATCGGATCGCTCTGAGCTATTTCTCTTTTTCTCAGGGATTATAGTATTTTTCTCATAGGGGTTTCATAAAGATTAAACAAGAAATAGCAAATTGCATATAGTGTCTAGTACAGAGTAAGTGTTCAATAACAGTTATGATGAAATGATTGCAGTAATTGAGAAGAGAAAGGAGAAATAGGAGAGAGGAGTAAAATTCCTTAAGAAGGTAAAGATGTATGCCCTCCTAAGCGCAGGTAGTGGAATTAACTCTGCATTCACCAGGGAATAGGAAACTTTTCCCTTCACCCTTTAGGGTTCACTGAAAACGGACAAAAGGCAGATTCATAGGAGAAAAGGCATACACAATTTTATTTTCATGTGAATAGCATGGGGGAATCACAGAATGGTGGCCCAACAATGCACTATTATACAGAAGCTTATGTACCTGTTTTCAGAGGGGGGAGATGTACTGACTTGGGAGGTAGGAGGCAGCTGATATAGAAAGGCAAAGAACAGGTCGGGCATGGTGGCTCACGCCTATAATCCCAGCACTTTGGGAGGCCGAGGTGAGCGGATCACCTGAAGTCAGGAGTTTGAGACCAGCCTGGCCAACAGGGTGAAACCCTGACTCTACTCAAAATACAAAAATTAGCTGGGTATGGTGGTGGGCATCTGTAATCCCACCTACTCAGGAGGCTGAGGCTAGAGAATCACTTGAACCCAGGAGGTGGAGGTTGCAATGAGCAAAGATCACACCACTGCACTCCAGCCTGGACAACAGAGCAAGACTCCATTTCAAAAAAAGAACCAGAGCTGCACAGAAACAAAGTCTGTCTTATTATGTAGATAAAGTCCCTGGGAAGTCTCTCGGTGCTGCTCTCAGAAGAACAGATGAAAAGTCTGTCTGGGTGTGGGGATGACCCCCAGTCTCTTCTCTTCTCTGGTGGTTGATCTTTCCTGGTTATTTGATGAGATTCCTAGGGAGGGAGTCTTAAGACAATTGTATTCAAACTTTCTTCTTCAGATAAGAAATTCCAGAAAGAATCTTTCTTATTTATTTTTTTATTTTTATTTTTTTGAGACAGAGTCTCCCTCCGTTGCCCAGGCTGGAGTGCAGTGGCAGGATCTTGGCTCATCGCAACCTCCCTCTCCTGGGTTCAAGCGATTCTCCTGCCTCAGGCTCCTGAGTAGCTGGGATTATAGGCACCCACCACTACCATGTCTGGCTAATTTTGGTATTTTTAGTAGAAACACGGTTTCACCATATTGGCCAGGCTGGTCTCGAACTCCTGACCTCAGGTGAGCTGCCCACGTAGGCCTCCCAAAGTGTTGGGATTACAGGTGCGAGCCACCATGCCTGGCCAAGAGTCTTTCTTAGGGTGCTTCTGGAAACAGGATCAGAGAGACAGGAAGGTGGGAGAAGGGGCATAGAGAAAGACCTTTCTTCTCAGGCTTATTTTTGAGGATTTTCAAAAGCACTCAACATGGCTATATTTGGAGAATCATTTCTGTGCCCCAATACAGGGAAGAAAAGGGAGAAATACACTAGATATGGATTTTTTTTTGAATTTTTATTTTTTGAGATGGGGTCTTACTTTGTCACCCATGCTGGAGTGCAGTGACACAATCATGGCTCACTGCAGCCTTGACCTCCTGGGCTCAAGTGATCCTCCCACCTCAGCCTCCCAAGTAGCTGAGACCACAGGTGTGCACCACCACATCTGGCTAAATTATTTTTATTTTTTTGTAGAGATGGGTCCTCCTTATATTGCCCATGCTGGTCTCAAACTCCTGGGCTCAAGTGTTCCTCCTGCTTTGGCCTCCAAAGTGTTGGGATTACAGGCGTCAGCCACTGCACCTGGCCTAGATCTAGAACCCAAAGCACTTGGCAACTTGAGAATAAGAAAGAGCAGTCAAAGTTGATTATAAAATTTTGAGGCAAGCTGGGTGTGGTTGCACCTGAGTAGTTGGAACCTGTAATTCCAGCTATTCAAGAGAGCACCTTGAGTAGGTGGAACCTGCAGTAATTCCAGCTACTCAAGAGGCTAGAATATCTATATTCCAGATAAGAAATTCCAGAAAGAGCCTTTCTTATTTATTTATATTTTTTGATTTATTTATTTTTATTTTATATGTATACATATTTGATGCTAACTACAAGAGTGGTGTCAATAACAAAAGCAGAGAAGTAGTTTTCTCTATTTTTTTGGACTACTCTGATGGGAAGATAATACATTTTATTTCAAGTGTTAAAGTAGGAAATGCTTATAAGACATCCAGATGGAGATATTAAACAATGAGAATGAAGGCCAGAAGAGATCAAAAAAGGACTTGAAACTGGAGACAGATTTGAAATCATCTACTTGGTGTTAATAATGACACTGTGGGAGCAAGATAATTTATTAATTTTGTATTGCTAGTGTATTCTGTACATGCTGGTCTTGCACATAGTAGGTGTTCAATGAACATGTTTTATTGTTGTCATTGAAAAAGAAAACAGAATTATCTAGATAATCTACATTTAGGAGAAGAATGAGGACTTGATTGAGGACCCAAAGGATGACCAAGAAGAGGTGCAGGAGAAAACCCAGAATTCTGCAGTGTCTTGGCGATGCAAGTGTCAGAGGCATTTGAACCAGAGCTACTCCATCTTGAGTGAGGGCTAAGAAAAGTGAGGCTGGGACTTGTTGGGCTGCATTCCCAGGAGGGTAGGTATTCCTAGCCGCTACATTAATGGAACAGATTAATAACGTTTACTAAACAGACCCAGACTCAGGAATGTCCTGATATGCTGAAAACAAAAGCACTCCTAATTTTGCTTTAAAGATAAATAATATCAATTCTTGCAAAATACAGTAATTAAGAAAATCAATTTTTTAAATCACAAACCCTTCTAGCAGAGCAAATCTCCCCGTGTGTGTGTGTTTTTGTTGTTGTTGTTGTTGTTATCCTATATATAAATAAGCATTGTACCTAGGGGTGGGCGCGTTCCTCCTCTTACTTTCAGAAACGCTCTACTCTGTCTATAGAGTAGCTATTCTTTCACCACTTTACTTCCTTAATAAACTTGCTTTTGCTTTGCACTGGCACTGTGGACTGGCCCCAAATTCTTTCTTCAGTGAGATCCAAGAACCCTCTCCTGGGGTCTGGATCAGGAGCCCTTTCTGGTAACATAAGAGAAATTCATGAAGGAGAGGGTGGTCTACAGTGTGAAATGCCAATGAGAGATTAAGGACTCTGCGGACTGAGAAACTTTTTGGAATTGGCCAATTCTTAAAAATATAAGCTCCATGAGGACAGATGTTTGTTTAGAGGCAGGATCTTACTTATTGCCCAGATTGGAGGGCAGTGGCTATTCACAGGCACCATCACAGTGCACTGCAGCCTCAAATCCCTAGGCTCAAGTGATGCTCTTGTCTCAGCCTCACAAGTAGCTGGAACTACAGACATGTGCCTGGGCTTCTGCTGAGAGCAGATATTTTTGACTGTTAGAAGACTGTCTGTAACATTGTAGGTGCTCAACAATAAATACTGTGAACAAAAATTTCCGAAAAGGAATTTAGAAGAAAGAGAGTATTCCAATGAACAGTTTGCAAATTGGGGAGACATAGCCTTTGGCACAAAAGGAAGGTACATTCCAGAGAACAAAGGGAGGGGTTGTTTTTATACAGAAAGTACCTACCCAGGTTCCCATGCTCCTCCATTTATGCAAATGAAAGATGCAAACTTGCTTAGTTCTGATTGGTTGATGTTTGCTGAGTTTTGGTTGGTTGACACAGGTTACAGCTTATTGGTTGGTTCAGGAGTATAAACAGGAACTGGCAGCTATGAAAGCTGCAAAGTTAAGCAAAAGCCTGTAAGGAACTCAGAGTACATGTATGATCTTTAATCAGCAAATGGCCAATTGGCTCTGTTTTCAATTCAGGCCCAGTTAGACACTAAGGATTTATCTTGAAGGATTGGCTTTTTCAGGTTTCACAATGCAGAACAAATGAACTGATGATATTTCAGAAAACACTTTCAGAAAACTGTTGGGCACAGAAGCCAAATCTTAAGGAATAAATAGAGTTGCCACTTTCCTAAAAAATATCCTACTATTTCTCATCTGTTTTCCCCATGTAGTCAGAGTGATTTAATGCAGTTGTGTGATAATGGCTCACTGCAGCCTCGACCTCTCAGGCTCAAGCTATTATCCTACCTCAGCCTCTTAAGTAGCTGGGACTACAGGCATATACCACTATGTCTGGCTAATTTTTAAATTTTTTTGTAGAGATGGGGTCGCGCTATGTTGCCCAGGTTGGTTTTGAACTTCTGCGCTCAAGTGATCCTCCTGCCTTGGTTTCCCACAGAGTTGGGATTATGGGTGTGAGCCACTGTGCCTGGCCAGAATGACTTTTAAAAAATTAAATCATCAGATCATGTAACTTGCCTTCTGAAAATGTTTCAGTGGATTCCCTTTGAACTTAAGATTTAAAAAAACAAAACAAATCCACATTGCCTGAGACCACGAACTCTGCACAACCTGGCCTATATTTTCAACTGTACTGCATACCACTTTACTTCTCCTGCACTACACTCCAGCCACGACCTTTAACCAGAGAAGAGAGACAAGTTCTCACCTTTCCCTTCTATTCCTTTGTCATACCAATCTTCTTCCTGCATTAGGATATTTGCATATGGTTCCCTTTGTTTAGAATATGCCATCCCATCCTTCTTATCCTCAGGTTTCTGTTCAATTGTCGTTATCACCTCCCCAAAGGGTTCTCATTCCTGTGTACTTGGTTTAAAGTAGTCCTTCCCTCAGCCCTCATTGCTCTCAAGTGACCTTGCTTTGTTTCCCTCATAGGACTTGCTTTATGTCCCTCATAGGACTTCATACAGTTTGGAATTACCTTGTCTATTTGTTCATGCATTTATAATCTGTCTCCTCCCACTAGGATATAAACTATGTAAAGAGAGAGAACATGCAAACTGGGAGAAGAGTAACTGATGAATAAAATTTGAGGAAAAGCAAAAAGGGATGAGATGAAGAACTCAAAGGGAGAAATGAGAGTACCTTTCTTTCTCAGAAAGAAGAGCCAAGAACATGGAAGAGAGCAGAAACATTGGGGAGTCTGAGGTGGAACACGTTGTGTAACCTGACAAGTTATTTTCCCATCAGTCTTTAATTACATAGTTAAATTGGCTGTGGGAATAGCAGCAAACTATTTGATTTTAGGTTGCTAGCTGGCTCTGGAAGACATGCATGTGTATGTGGTGGAGAAAATCCTTTTCCAGATTCTTTTTTCCTTGTCTTTACTAGGCTGAACAAGAAGAATCAGTGGCCATATTATATATGTAAAAAGGGCTTTGGGAACTGCAAAGGTCTTTACAGATGCGGTTACTGTTATTTTACTTTGTGCATGATTCTAAAGGAGGTATGCACTGTCTGAAGCGCCAGGAAGGAGCATACGAGTGGATGTCCATGATGGCTCCAAAGGGACTTCAGCAGTTTTCCTGAGAAACAGTGAGTTCAGATTTACACAGTATTTGTTTTTTATCACAGGCTTTGAAATGACTAAGCATTAAATTCACATAACCCTGCTGTGAAACACATTATAATAATGTTATTATAACCCCATTTTCTGTTGAAAGATAGAAATAAGATTTGTTCCAGACTAAACAGGAAGTCAGTAATAAGATTAAAGTTACTGGTTAATCTAGGCTTTCTGATTGTGCATACATTACATCTTTTAAACACATAAGGTTCAGGATGACAACTACCAGCAGCATGATTGGTGTTCTCTTCTATTCCCTCCCTCTACCCTTACCCCCACAGTAGTGTAGACAACCAAGGTGATATGGTTTGGATTCGTGCCCCCCCACCCCAATCTCATGTTGAATTGTAACCCCCAGTGTTGAAGGAGGGGCCTGGTAGGAGGTCACTGGATCATGGGGACAGATTTTCCCCTTGCTGTTCTCATGATAATGAGTTCTTATGATCTGGTTGTTTAAAAGTGTGTAGCACCACTGGGCATGGTGACTCATGCCTGTAATCCCAGCACTTTGGGAGGCTGAGGCGGGTGGATCACTAGGTCAGGAGTTCGAGACCAGCCTGGCCAACATGGTAAAACCCCGTCTCTACTAAAAATACAAAAATTAGCTGGGCGTGGTGGTGCATGCCTGTAGTCTCAGCTACTCAGGAGGCTGGGGCAGGAGGATCGCTTGAACCCAGGAGGTGGAGGTTGCAGTGACTGAGATCATGCCACTGCACTACAGCCTGGGTGACAGAGTGAGGCTCCATCTCAAAAAAAAAAAAAAAAAAGTATGCAGCACCTCCTCCTTCACTCTCTTCCTCCTGCTCCAGCCATGTAGGACGTGCCTGCTTCCCGTTTGCCTTCCCCCATGATTGTAAGTTTCCTGAGGCCTCTCCAGCCATGCTTCCTGTGTAGCCTGTAGAACTGTGAGCCAATTAAACTTATTTTCTTTATAAATTACCCAGTCTCAGGTAATTTTTTATAGCAATGTGAGAACAGACTAATACAAAAGGCATGTGTGTATGGTATGTGAAAGACAGATGAAGAAAATATTAAATATGAGTATTTATAACTATATATAACTATAGTTTATAACTAGTAGCAAACTAGTGCTGCTTTCTAGTATTTGGGATTGCAGATTTTCTTTGCGTGACTGTGCTTCCCTGGGAGATGCTGGCACAGAGCTGTGTGTCACGGGAAGGGGAAGTTGGCAGTGGGTAGGCGCTGCAGAGTGCTCATGAAGAACCTTCCTGGGCTGCTGATTTAGAGGTTGGGGAGAGCAATGGTGAATGAGGGTGATGATTTAGCTACTACCACAGAGAGTGAAGATAGTTAATGATTTGTAGTAAATAAGGCTGGAAGAGGCCCACAGGAAACTTTCATAAAAGATAAACGTTCCTTGTCTTCAAAATATTTACAGTTGGTACTATGCTTTTCTTCCCTTCTCTTGTATATTTCTTTAAAAAATATAATTTGTCATTTTGAAATAGGTCTAGAAAAGTCGATGTCCTATGAGGGTCAAGTGAGGGCCTGACTGAAGCACTGAAGGTTTGGCTCTTCCCATGAGTAACCCTTTACTTCTGATGATGTAGATAAATGACAATATAGATAAATTGGGAGCCAAAGGGTTTTCAGGAATTAGTAATGCTGTGGTAAGCAAACTGTGGGTAGAATTGTGGCAGTGGTTGCGTATGAGGGTGCTGAGAGGGGGCACTTCTGTGTGCCTGCTCAGTTCTCTGGGTGGGGGACTGCCACGAGTTCAGGTGCCACTCAGGCAAGCTCCCAAAGCAGCTATACTTGCCTACTTCCTAACAGCTTGGGCAGCTTGGGAGCTCTGCAGAGTACACATAGGCCCTTGGACCCTCACTTTTATTTTTTTCTTTCAATTTTTAATTTTAGGCTCAAGGGGTACATGTGCAGGTTTGTTACAGGGGTAAATTGCATGCTGTGGGGGTTTGGTGTACAGATAGCCTTGTCCCCCAGGTAATCAGCATAATACCCTATAGGCAGTTTTTTCATCTTCACCCTCCTCCTACTCTCCACCCTCAAGTAGGCCTCAGTGTCTATTGTTCCCTTCTTTGTGTCCATGGGTACTCAGTGTTTATAATTCCACCTGTAAGTGAAAACATATGGTATTTGATTTTCTGTTCCTGCATTAATTCATTTTGGATAATGGCCTCCAGCTCTATCTGTGTTGCTGCAAAGGACATGCTCTCACTCTTTTTTGTGGCTGTGTAGTATTCCATGGTGTATATGTACCACATTTTCTTTATCCAGTCCACCACTGATGGGCATCTAGGTTACTTCCACGTCTTTGCTATTGTGAATAGTGCTGTGATGAATATACACGTGCATGAGTCTTTTTTTTTTTTTTTTTTGAGGCAGGGGTCTCACTCTATTGCCCAGGCTGGAGTGCAGTGGCATCATCTTGGCTCACTGCAACCTGACTCCCAGGCTCAACTGATCCTAC
>NW_012115311.1:822696-851837 GCF_000951035.1 Colobus angolensis palliatus | reverse complement strand
TATATACCCAGCAATGGGATTGCTGTGGACCCCCAATTTTAATGACAGTACTTTCCCTATTTTAAAAGACTCCTGTGGTCCTGTGTGAAACATAGGAGATTGAAAGAAAAAAAAAAGACTCCTATGATTCTTTCTTTCATCTCCAACCAACTTAGGCTAGAGAGAAGGAATATCAAATAGGCAGGCATGGTGGCTCACGCCTGTAATCCCAGGACTTTGGAAGGCCGAGGTGGACAGATCACCTGAGGTCGGGAGATTGAGACCAGCCTGACCAACATGGAGAAACCGCATCTCTACTAAAAATACAGAATTAGCCGGGTGTGATGGTGCATGCCTGTAATCCCTGCTACTCGGGAGGCTGAGGCAGGAGAATTGCTTGAACCTGGGAGGTGGAGGTTGCAGCGAGCTGAGATGGAGTCATTGCATTCCAGCTTGGGCAACAAGAGCGAAACACTGTATCAAAAAAAAAAGAAAAAAAGAAAATAAAAAAGGGCAGCCCAGGTCTGATTACAGCCCACTGAATGCAGTTACTCATCAATTACTTTATAGTCTCAGAAATATGCACTCATTAAAATTCAGCACATGTATAAATAAGCTTATGTACCTAATGTTTACACACACCTTAATACTAACCCTACACTGTATGTATGGTTTATTCTTGCCACCCTTGTATCTTTCCAGACTCACACATTACCATCAATATGCTGCCTTTTATTTGTTGTAGAAAGTACCCCAGAGTTGGAAGATCCCGGATTTGAAGCCTGTTTCTCCCATTATTATATGGCTTGTAGGAAGGGGAACCATCTGAAGAGAAAGGGTAGGTTTCTCTGGTCTCAGGTCTCAGAAGACCAGTGGCCTTACAAAACCATAATTCCGGCTGGGCGTGGTGGCTCACGCCTGTAATCCCAGCACTTTGGCAGGTTGAGGCAGGCAGATCACGATGTCAAGAGATCAAGACCATTCTGCCCAACATAGTGAAACCCTGTCTCTACTAAATATATAAAATTAGCCGGGCGCGGTGGCGCATGCCTGTAATCACAGCCACTTGGGAGGCTGAGGCAGGAGAATCTTTGAATCTGGGAGGCAGAGGTTGCAGTGAGTCGAGATAGCGCCACTGCACTCCAGCCTGGGCGACAAGAGCGATACTCCATCTCAAAACCAACCAACCAACCAAACAAAAACAAAGCTTGTAAATATTTGTTTGGTTTGCACTGAAAAGAGAAGGCTTCTCCTTAGAGTCTGAATCAAGGAGGAAAAGGAAGGAAAACAAGTTCATCTTACATCAAAAGTCTACTTTGCGTCGGACACTCAAATTCCTAAATGCAAAAAACTGACTCTTCAGAGTCATAACTAACATTATCTTGGGCCACAAGCTTATCCGGAGTGCAATACAAGTCAGTGTCTTCTCTTTTCTACTTAAAGAAAATTCTCATTTTTATTTATTATTACTTTATTGCAAGGAGAAGCAGACAATAAGGAGGAGTCTTATGAGGGGCTCTGATGCATAGGAGCAATGGAGAATGAGGGTGGTGACTCACCACCCCATGGGACTCCAAGGTTTTGGTGACAGCCTCGCCTGAGCCCCAGGGGGCGCCGAGATTGCGGCGAGGGGAGCCGCAGCCCAAGGCAAATCCACGCAGTTGGTCCCCGCCACGCCCCCGTAGTCACCCGCAGCCCCACGCCGCAGGGCGCTCCGCGCAGGCGCACGGGATCAGGCTCGGGAGGCGGACCCTGGCTGCCATCTTGCAGCGCGCGGGAACCGCCGCCGCCGCTGGCCAAAAAGCGGAGCCCGGCGAAAGCGTGTTCTGTTCAGACCGCCTTCCTTCTCTATTGCCACGGTGCCGAACAGGCAGGTTGCCCAACTGCAACTGTAGGCCAATGAGCTAATCCATCGCCCGCAGCCCGACCCTCAGCAGCGGTTCGTACCGGTGCCCACCCCCGCGAAACGGAGCGCCCGGGCACCTAGCCTCCCCGCCGGCCACGATGCCGAACGTGCTGCTGCCGCCCAAGGAGAGCAACCTCTTCAAACGCATCTTGGTGAGTGGCCGTAGGCCGCACTGCCGCCCCCCAGTCTCTGGGTCCTTGGGCCTTAAGGGCAAGCTGTCTGGCGGCGGCCGGCGCGGGCCGGGCTTGGCCTCCGCTGCCCACCGCTCTTTGTTTACCTCGGAGCTCGCGGGACCCCACTCTCCCGCTCCGACCGGCCCCGGGGGCAGCCGAGCCGCTCCTCCGCGCGCTTCCTTTCCTCGGTCTGCGGCGGCTCACCTCACCCCCGCCGCGCTCTTTCCAGAAACTTCACGCCGCCCTCCGCAGTGCCTGGGCACAGCCTCCTCGGCCGGTAGTGGCTGCGGTGCTCTCTGCCGCGCCGGGCTCGCAGCAGTCCCTCAGGGATCTTCCCTGGTTGGTTTATTTTGCCAGTCTCCCCTCAGTGAGGTGTTTTGCGTTCTGCATTCTCTGCTTTGCGTTTAATTCGATTGCACAGCGCACCCGCATACCTGTTAAAGCGGGATCGATGCGATGGTGGAATTTTTCCTGGTTACGAGGAAATAAAACCGGCAACTCTAGGAAGCCAAGCTTGGCACCACCTCCCGTTGGGAAAAAGTTTGCCTGTTTATAATGTACCTCTTTGGAAGTGGATAGTTGACTTGAAGTGCTTTTCTGAGTTGTCACCACCTTCAACACAGCTCTTTCCTTTCTAGTCGCACAGGCCTTGCTTGAGTAATTAAAGCCGCGTGGACTGGCTGGTTTTGCATTTAAGGGGAGCGTTTTTACTTTATTGTGGAGCAGAAGCCTGAATAATGGCCCCGTAGTGATGACCGCTGCGGAGCCGGGTGGGCAGTTTTCTGTGGGCTGTGTGCCAGCGTCCCTGGTGGCTTTCCAGGTTCTGTTCTTCCAAGAAGAGGCAGCGTGCCTTTGCTTTCCTCAGTATCCTCTGGCTACCCTACGTTTTAAACTAATATTGTTAGTAGATAACTGTCCTTTCTAGTTTATCTTTTCACCGGAAAAAAAGCTTTTATTTGCTAAACATGCATTTAGGTTTAAAGGTGAATTTATTGAAAGCTGAGTTGGCTATATGGCTGTGAGTTGTTGCTTAACTTTACTATAAGTAAAATACTGATTTTAGAGTAGTATTAAGTATTAACAGCGGCAGATAATTCATAGTAGCTGTTCTGTTTCAACCCGATGGAAACTTCACACTTACTCTTCAGAATGTTAAGATACATAGTAGGTGGGATAAAAGTTTTAAACATTATATGGTGCTTAGTTTTGAACCAATAAGAGACAAGTGTGAGAACATTAAAAATATGAGTAATTAAAGCATGTGGCAGGTTGCTTCATTGGGCTTTGTATTTTTTAATTTTACTTTTTCTCATGCCCTTTTATTTTACACAGCATGGAATTGGAGAAATAACTTACTTATTTTTATTTTTAATTTTTTTTTTGCCCCGGGAATCTGAAACATTAATGAGAGTATCATTTATAAATCGCTAGTTGGATTTCAGGACATTTGGCATCATACTTTAAAGATGACAGCACTTCTTTTCTCTCTATATGAATTTTTTGTAGTTCAAATCATGGATCAGTGTCATAAGGAAAACGTTACATTACTTGTTATTCTCAAATACAAAAAAGGTAAAGTTTATCCCCAGATAAATTGGGAAATGGTAACCACTAAAAAATAATCATTTATTTTGAGATGGAAGTCTCGGTTTGTTGGCCAGGCTACTGTCGAACTCCTGGCTTCAAGCGATCATCCCACCTCAGCCTCCCAAATTGCTGGGATTACAGATGTGAGCTACTGTGCCTAGCCAAGCTAAACATTTTAAAATCTAAGTATGTAATGTTTCTGACAAGGTTGCATGAATTTAGGAGGATTCTGCATAATTGGGTGATTTTATCATTTCACAATTGCAATAAATGTGGGTAAAATTTGGCTACAACAAATTCCATAGCAAACAGAAATCTCTATAATAAAATTATCTTTAAAGTTTAGTGGGTTAAAGTGCTTTGCCACCAACAGTAAAAATTTTCTATTGAAAAAACTTAAAACACATCCACACAAACTGACCAGCTGGTTTTTTTTTTTTTTTTTTTCACATGTTCCACGTGGCTTATATCTGTATGTCTTATTCCCCAGACTGGATATTGATTAGCATTGCAGTTCGTTGAATTTTGGAGCTATTCCATGCCCTGTTTTAGGAAGAGACAAACGTAAAGATGGTAAATGACCAAGTGGCTAAGGTTCTCTGTCAGAGTATTAGCAAAATTGAGACTAGAATCTATCGTTTCTACTTAGTATATATAACGGTTGCTGAGTGAATGTAGATTTGTCTTTTTTTTTTTTTTTTTTGCAAGAGCGTATCGCTCTATCGCTCAGGCTGGAGTGCAGTGGCAAGATCTCAGCTCACTGCAACCTCTGCCTCCTAGATTCAAGCGATGCTCATGTCTCAGCCTCCTGAGTAGCTGAGATTACAGGTAGACTTGTCTTCTTTACCTGAGTGCTTGGACTCTGGGGCCAGACTACCTGGTTAAGAGTTGTGGCTCTGGCACTTAATAGTTATATAAACTGTGTAACTGTGCCTCAGTTTCTCTATCTAAATGGGGATATCATTGCATCTCATAGGCTTTCCTGGGATTTAAATAAAGAGTAAATAAGCTGTCATGGGATGAAGGAAAAAAATAAGAACAATGTCTGGACGTATAGTAAATGCTTCCAGTAGGTGTTAACTATCATTACTGTTATTGGCGGTATGATTATTATTTTCAGATCACTTGGTAAGTTAGAAAAACTAGTATTTCTCTTTGTTTTTCTCAGTAGTTCCTTCCACTTGTTTTTTTCTTATATGTGTGAGACAGACTCTTGTAGTCAAACTCAGATTGTTATTTTTTATTTTAAAATATTTTTGGAATAGGCAGTATATTCACATCATTCAAAATTTAGGTTTCTTTCCTATCCTTATCCCAGAACCACCTAGTTCCCTTCCCCAGAGGCTGTCAAGAGGCCTCAATATAAACTTTTTTTCTGTGAAGACTTTTCTGATTCCTTCCACATCCAGCCCCTGCTGCAGGGCTTAATAACGGTCTCATCCATTGCTAGTGGCATTTTGCTTTGAACCTAGTAGGCTGTATTTATGGAGCAGTTTCTTATTTGTTTAGCCATGGCAATGCAGCAGTACTTAAAATAGGCTGAGGCTGGCGCAGTGGCTCACGCCTGTAATCCCAGCACTTTGGGAGGCTGAGGTGAGAGCTCGGATCACTTGAGCCCAGGAACAAAAGAACAACATAACAACATAGTGAGACTTCATCTCTACCAAGAAAAAAAAAAAAAAATTTAGCCAGGCGTGATGGCACACACCTGTAGTCCTTCCTGCCCACCCAGGAGGCTGAGGTGGGAGGATCACTTGAGCTCGCAGTTTGAGGTTATGGTGATTGTGTCTCTGCACACCAGCCTGGGCAACAGAGCGACACTGTCTCTAAAAAATAAATAAAGATAGGTGAGATCATTGTTCTAAGGATCCATTATATGATGGTGGGGAAGACAGACACTAAATAATAGCAAAATAAGATTTCAGGAAATGATAGCACTGTGTGGAAAATAGAGTAATATGGTAGAGAGTATGTTGGGGAAGGAAAGAGGATGGGAGTATTTGATAAAGTGGGCAAGTAGGGGACATGTGAGACTTAGATGATAATGAGGAACCATCCATGGGAAGATCTAGGAAAGCATTTCAGGCGTAAGGAACACAAGTGTAGGAGGCCTGAGGTGGGGATAAGCTTGGCATGTTGAGTAATGTAACACCCAGTGTGACTGAACAACTTAAGCCAGGGAAGAGGAGAAAGCAGTGGGGTGTTCTCCGCATCAGTGACTGCCAGGGAGAGATGTTAATTGCGTACCCTGGCTGGTGGCATTCAGGAATAAAGATGTTGCTTATCCTTGCAAAGACCATAATGATGGTCTTTGGAGTAAGACCAGAATTTGCAGCTAAGCTGAGCCGCTTATAAACAAGTTTTTGAACTCTGGAGTTTCAGTTTCCACATCTCTGAAGTGGAAGTAATGACACCTACCTTAAATAATTGGTATTAAGAGATTACAAATTTTATACAGACATATAATAGCTGCTCAATAAGTGGTAGTATTTGTATGTGCGTGTGTGTGCATGCACATACGCACGCACTTTGGTTTCATTCTTGCAGTAGCAGAGGCTTTTAGTGCAGTTTCTGGTATTTTTCTGTTGCCACATGTTTATGCTTAAATGTTTTTTTGAGACAGTGTCTTGCTCTACTGTCCAGACTAAGTGCAGTGGCACAATCATGCCTTACTGCAACCTCAACCTCATGGGCTCAAGTGATCCTCCCATCTCAGCCTCCCAAGTAGTAGGACCACAGATGTGCACCACTATGCCTGAGTAATTTCTAATTTGTTTGTAGAGATGAGGTCTTGCTTTGCTCCCCAGGCTGGTGTTGAACTCCTGGGCTCAAGGAGTCCTTTTGCCTTGGCCTACCAAAGCATTGGAATTATTTCAAATTAAAAAATTCTGTGTACTAGGAAAGGGAAACAAAATTTAAAAAACTCTGTGGCAGTATTGATTGAATTGCCATTTTTTTCTGGTTGTTTTGAGACAGGGTCTCACTCAGTTGCCCAGGCTGGAGTGCAATGGCATGATCTAGGCTCACTGCAGCCTCCAGCTCCTGAGTTCAAGCAATTCTCCTGCCTCAGCCACCCGAGTAGCTGGGATTGCAGGCATGCGCCACCACGTCTGGCTAATTTTTGTAATTTTTTTTTTTTTTGAGACAGAATCTCGTCGTGTCGCCCGGGCTGGAGTGCAGTGGCGTGATCTCTGCTCACTGCAACCTCTGCCTCCCGTGTGCAAGCAATTCTACTGCCTCAGCCTCCTGAGTAGCTGGGATTACAGGTGCATGCCACCATGCCCAGCTGATTTTTGTATTTTTAGTAGAGACAGGGTTTCACCATGTTGGCCAGGTTGGTCTTGAACTCCCGCGCTCAAGCGATCCACCCACTTTGGCCTCCCAAAGTGCTGGGATTACAGGCGTGAGCCACCTTGCTCAGTCAAATTTCCTGTTTTTTAAATGTCTTTTTTTTTCATGGTCTTTTATAAAAATGAAAATAGGTAGATTTTAGAACAATTTGACAAGAATAGGTAACAAAAGTACACTGCATGTTTGTAAGTGATATCCTTTCCATCACGTTTTAGACCTAATTTTGGATCTTGAATTTAGAATATATAATGCCGTGAAAAGTTGCCCCGTTGTGTATTCATTTGATAAAATAACTTTTGTTCATATTTCTTTACAGAAATGTTATGAACAGAAGCAGTACAAAAATGGCCTCAAGTTTTGCAAGATGATTCTGTCGAACCCAAAATTTGCTGAACATGGAGGTATTGTCTCATGTGAGAGATTGCTTTAGGGAAATCAAATTCTAAAACCAGGGATTAACAGTGAAAGAAGAATATTTCCCAGATTCTAAGGCCTTGCCATTCTCTATTAGAGTGCACAAATGTTCAGCATTTTTTTAATGCTTTATATGAGTCTTCTAGATTACCAGTATTATCTTTAAGTATATGTACTTAAGGATAAGATTAGGATGGTTGGTTTATCTATTGGGGAAAAATTGGAGAAAGTATGTATCAATATGTTTATGGACCTGATTTCCTTTATTACTTTGAATAGAATTTTAAGTTTATACCTTGGTTTCCTGTGTGTAAAATTAGGACAAAATTTGCAATATAGAAGTATGAAGATACTGCACTTTATTCTTTGGTAGATGTGTTTTTTTTTTAGTATGTGCTGACATTTACATATGATATTACTAATTTACCATTAGAGTGCATATTTTGAGTTGTTTTTCTAACACTGGTGTTAATAAAGTTTGTATTTTCTTGTTGTATCCTTTTTCAGTAATAGCCGGTGTTAGAAGGATGGAGCAGGGTAGACATGAAAGTTACAATCCTGTAGCATAGCAATGCTGGTTGAGGTTACTCAGTATCAGACTTGGGTAACGATTGAGATCATCTTATTGGGAAAATAGACTGACCTTGCTCACTTTTCTAACACCATTTAAAAGATTCTTTGAAGGAATTGGAAAGAAATCTTCATTTCATAGAATTAATTCTAAAGCTTGTTTTCAAGCTCTTTAGCTGTGGAGCCTTTGTCCAAATGGAGCCTGTGGGAAAGTTCAATATGTGAAACAGATAAAAGGTATTGGAGGGGGGTTTGGACCACAGGGTCACCATGTTCTGAATATCATAGAGTCTGCAGAAATCAGTTTGAAAATCATTCTTCTTGCGTAACTCCCTTCTTGTGGATAATTCAGAGAATTATTTCATTCTGAACCATCTTTTATTAACTTCCTTACATATTTTTTGTTGCCACTACCATCATCCAGTGTTGTGGTCTTGAAATGTGAACTGATGTAATTAGCCTAAGTGGAATTTGTTGGAACAAACTTGCTATCAAAAATGAAGTCTGTTCCAATATTGAATAAAGTGAAGTTTAAATTATGTATATGTCTTTATTAAGGTAGATTGAGTGTTTTTGTGTGGTTGTAAATCAGATTGATTAGAATTGACCTTAGGTAAGAGCTGTGGAACTGCTATGGTAGATCTAATTCTGTAAGACTCATGTCTGCTTTGTTAATTTTTATTTTTATTTTATTTTATTTTTTTTAGACAGAGTCTCACTCTTGTCGCCCAGGCTGGAGTGCAGTAGCACAGTATTGACTCACTGCAACCTCTGCCTCCTGGGTTCAAGCAATTCTCCTGCCTCAGCCTCCCCAGTAGCTAGGATTACAGGTGTGTGCCACCATGCCTGGCTAATTTTTATTAGAGACGGGGTTTTGCTATGTTGGCCAGGCTGGTCTCAAACTCCTGACCTCAGATGATCCACCCGCCTCAGCCTCCCAAAGTGCTGGGATTATAGGTGTGAGCCATTGCGCCTGGCCTGCTTTGTTAATTTTTTCAGCAGAATAATATCAACCACTTTTACAGAGTCTTGTGAAGGGCAGAAACCATTTTAGCAACTCTGAAACTATGGAATTTCAGAGCAGGACTTCGGCTGCTAAGCTTTAAGTAGGTATTTAAATGTAGTTTTATTTTTTCTACTTGGAGGGAAGTTCAGGCTGTGAGATTAAAAAGATGAATTGGAGCCGTAGTAATCCTTCAGATCTCAACTGTTAAAGTACTATTAAGATAATCATTTTCTGTCATTTGTAAATAGAGTTTAAAAATTATTTTTCAGAGACTTTGGCTATGAAAGGATTAACACTGAACTGTTTAGGAAAAAAAGAAGAAGCTTATGAATTTGTTCGTAAAGGACTTCGTAATGATGTCAAGAGTCATGTCTGTATCCTTTTGCAGTAAATAGTTTGTTTTAACTAATTTTTTCCTAATTCAAATTAAATTTGTACTATGAAAATTCCAAACGTACGTAGAAGAGAGAATTTAATGAACTCTGTGTATCCATTACTCAACTATAGTCATTATCAACATTTTGTAATATTAGTTTCGTTTTTGCTTGTGCCCCTCCTCCAATAATTAGTTTCATTTGTTCCCTACCCTGTGTTTTTTTATTGGAATATTTTAAAGGAAATCTCTATAAAATGTGTTTACTTCTGTTGTGCTTAGTGTTGGAGAAAAGTTACTTTGATAATTGTATGTGACTTGAAACCCATCTTTTTCTTAAACATAATTAACTGGATGATACTTTTCTATTATTCCAAATACTGACTTTTAGTTAATCGTATGTTAAAATTTGTGTGTCTTAAACTTTCTTCTAGACATTTTAGAAGAAAAACTTATTTTAAAACAGATTTTACTTAATATTAAGTATGATATTGGTTCTTCAGCTTGGTTTCTGTTAACACGGAGACATAGCTATTACTTAATTTGATCTTTATAATTGTGTTTTTCTTTGGGCAATATCCCAGTGTGTAAAAAAAAAAAATTTTTTTTTTTTGGTTGGGGAAGGAGTCTCACTCTGTTACCCAGGCTAGAGCGCAGTGGCATGATCTTGGCTCACTGCAACTTCTGCCTCCTGGGTTCAAGCGATTCTCCAACCTCAGCCTTCCAAGTAGCTGGGACTACAGGTGTGCACCACCATGCGCAGCTACTTGTTGTATTTTTAGTAGAGATGGGGTTTCGCCATGTTGGTCAGGCTGATCTTGAACTCCTGACCTCAGGTGATCCACCCTCCTCGGCCTCCCGAAGTGCCGGGATTACAGGCATGAGCCACCATGCCCGGCCAAAAGAAATTTTTTTTTTTAAAGGATGGATCATTGAAATTGACTTTCATTTGTTTTGCTTATCTATGTGTTTATCTGCATTTTTTTTTCACATATTGCCCTTGCGTTTTAATTTGTTACATTTAATTCACTTAGCCACGTACTGGTATTGAACACAAATAATCTCAGTAGTGTTTTCACATATTTAGCTTAGGGCTTTCTCAAATTACTAAATACTTATTTCTTTATCCCAGTGCTTACCCCAGAGTGAAGAGAAGGGCATGTAAGTATGATAGTTTTGTGGGGCTTTTGACTCCAAGATATGCTAAGACTTTAATTTATAAGAAATAAAACTTATTTTTTGTGGCCTTTAATATATATTAGGGAATTAGGTGATAGTTACACGTTACTTTAGAATTGGTTGACTGTAAATTTGTTTCAAAAGGTAGTTGCAGTTTTTGTATATATTCTGTTTCAACACATCATGATGAAGAATAGGTGAATGTTGAGGTTGCTGGGGTAGGAAAGTGATGGGATAGAGGGTAGAAAATGTGAAGAATTTTTGCCAAGAATTCTTTAAGGTTACTTAAAATATTACAGAAAATTTCAAACATGTACACAAGTAGAGAGAACAGAATAATGACCCCCTCCCCATGTGGCTATTACCCAGCTTCAACAATTTGACAGTTATCAATCAAGCCGGATCTGGTTTCGTCTTTAACTTCCCCTCACTATTTCCCTTTCCCAGACCCCAGATCATTCTGAAACAAATCCCAGGCAAAATACCATTTCCTTAATGTAAGTTTTATATTAGACATGTAGCATAGTGTATTCTAGTGTCTGTGTATGTCTTTGTTTCCTTAACTTAATAGGTTGGCATGTATATGGACTGTTGCAGCGTTCTGATAAGAAATATGATGAAGCTATAAAATGTTACCGAAATGCCCTCAAATTAGATAAAGATAACCTGCAAATTTTGAGGGATCTCTCACTGTTGCAGATCCAAATGAGAGACCTTGAAGGTTACCGAGTAAGTACTTCTTAAATGTGTGTGACTTTACAGTAGATATAATTTAAGAGCATGTGAATTCAGAATGAGGTGAGCATAAGCCAAGATCACATAGATTTGATTGTTCATTAGAAAGTGTGTGTCACTTGGGACCTTCCTCCTCAGTCATAGTTATGGCACTTTTTACTTGAGTATCAAAAAAGAATAACTGGTGGGGTGCGGTGGCGCACGCCTGTAATCCCAGCAGTTTGGGAGATTGAGGTGGGAGGATCACTTGAGATTAGGAGTTAGAAACCAGCCTGAGCAACATAGGCCAGACTCCGTCTCTACAAATAAGAAAATTAGCTGGGCATGGTAGTTCACACCTGCAGTCCCAGCTACCCAGGAGGTTGAGGCAGGAGGATCCCTTGAACCTAAGAGTTGAGACTCCAGTGAGCCATGGTTGTGCCACTGCACTCCAGCGTGGACAACAGAGCAAGACTTTTTCTCAAAAAACAAAAACAAAACTGGTTTTTAAAACATTTTTAATTCATTAATTATTTTTAAAAAAGAGACAAGGTCTTGCTATGTTACCCAGGCTAGTCTTGAACTCCTAGGCTCCAGTGATTTTCCCACCTCAGCCTCCCAAAGTGCTGGGATTATAGGCATGAGCCACTATGCCTAGTTTAACTGGAATATCTGTGTGCAGCTGCTATACTAGATTTTGTAGGTTTGATGTTTACAAATTTGGTAAACTAATAGGGCTTTTATAATTGAAACCTAAACATAAAAGTAGCTTTTAAAAATTATTGGTTAGTAGATATTTTAAAAATGTTAGAAGGGTTGCCATAAATCAGTCTTTCTGTAGTTCAGACCTCTTCAGATTTGCATTTTCAACTCTCTCCTGGACTTCTCCATGTGCTTATTCCACTTAGTATCCTAGAATCACTATGTCCAACATGGAATTCTCTTACTTTCTTACGAGAAGGAGGCCACTAGGTTCTAACAGTTTTCTTTAAATACATTATTTATACTCTTCTTTTGCCCTCATACCCCATGCCTAGATTTTTGCCATATAAGCCCTCATACCCCATGCCTAGATTTTTGCAGCCACTTTAAGGGCTCTGCTGAACTTAGTAAGAATAATGGCACCACTCTTCAAAGTGTGTATTTTTTTTTCTTCAGCTGTGCTTAGCAGCTTAGATGCGGTTGGAGTTAAAATCAGTTATCTTTAGGAATGAGGCATAGAAATTAAGAATATTGGCCAAACAATGGTTGCTAAAGTGGATTGTGAAATAAATTAAGTTGAAAGAGAGCTAGGCCTGGTATTATATGTCTTAGTCCTGGCTACTTGAGAGGCTGATGTAGGAGGATCGCTTGAGGTCAGGAGTTTAGTCCAGCCTGGGCAACATAGGGAGACTCTGTCTCTTAAAGAAAAAAAGGAGAGCTGATGGTGAAAGTGTGAAGGACCCAGGAAGTATAGATGCTGGTGGTCTCAAAGAACAAGGGTAGGAATGTCACCAAACGATAGTGTTGGCAGCATGGGAGCTGTGGGTAGAGAGTGAGATAACTAAATTTATGATTTCTGGGTGGCAGTAACTTCTAGGGTATGGCTGTGGGAGTGAGCCTCTGAATGGAGTGGAGGAGAAAATCATTAAAGATTAGAAAATCTTGGGACTTAGAGGATAGATTGTGGGATGGGTGATACACATTAGTTTTGCATTTGCCCTGGGTAACGCCAAGAGTTGGCAGAGAAAATAATACTGACCTACGCTTTAATAAAGGATTTGGGAATGACAGAGATGCAACAGTAAAAATAAGGGATAGTCAAATGTTTGGGTGTTTCCCCTGGCTGTGTCTGTCCTGTATCTGGCCAATTATTACAATGTATTTACACTGTAAATACATGTAATTCATATAATAGTTTTGTAAGTAGCAAAATGTAGTTTAATAAAAAACCATCTTAGTCTTCTTACAGAATGTTTAGTTACCAAAAAAAAATTTCATTATTTAAAAGTAATTTAATAAGGCAGTCCAAAGGCGTGGGCCCCAAAGGTGTTTCAGTGACAGCCTCACAGTGACTATTACAGGATATTCTAGAACTTTAGTAATTTAGGTGAGAAACATAAAAAGTACTTCTATTTTGGCCGGGCACGGTGGCTCAAGCCTGTAATCCCAGCACTTTGGGAGGCCGAGACGGGCGGATCACGAGGTCAGGAGATCGAGACCATCCTGGTGAACACGGTGAAACCCCGTCTCTACTAAAAAATACAAAAAACTAGCCGGGCGAGGTGGAGGGCGCTTGTAGTCCCAGCTACTCGGGAGGCTGAGGCAGGAGAATGGCGTAAACCCGGGAGGCGGAGCTTGCAGTGAGCTGAGATCCGGCCACAGCACTTCAGCCTGGGTGACAGAGCGAGACTCCGTCTCAACAAAAAAAAAAAAAAAAAAGTACTTCTATTTTATGCTGAAACTGATCTTTGTTGATATAGTTCATTAGAAATGTGTTAAAGGTTAGATTGTTTTCTTAAAACTAATGAAATAATGAGAATGTTTAGCAAGTTAAAACGTGTTTTTTTTAGGAGACAAGATACCAGCTTCTTCAGTTGCGCCCCACACAGCGTGCTTCATGGATTGGATATGCTATTGCATACCATTTGCTGAAAGATTATGATATGGCCTTGAAACTGTTGGAAGAATTTAGACAAACTCAGCAAGTAAGAATTTTAATGTTTTCTTTTACCTTCACAAACGGAGTGGTTGACTTTTTAATTGTCCCTGCCCTCAAATGTGAATCGAAGTATTTGAGACCTATGGAAAACTGGAAAACTTTTTTACATAATTGGAAACAGTTAAAATGTTGGATGTTTCTTCTCTCTGTTTTTTTTTTTTTTTTTTTTTTTTTTAAGAGACGAGGTCTTGCCATGTTGCCCAGGCTGGTCTCGAACTCCTGACCTTGTGATCCACCTGTCTCGGTCTCCCAAAGTGCTGGGATTACAGGTGTGAGCCACCGTGCCTGCCAATTTCTATTTTCTTTTCTTTACTTTTTTTTTGAGACAGGGTCTGACTGTGTTGCCAAAGCAGAAGTGCTGTGGCTATGCACTACAGTCTTGAACTCTTAGGCTACGACTAGGACTTGAAATCCTAGCTAGGACTTCTCCAGAGACTGAGGCATGAGGCAGGAGGATCGCTGGGCCTACGGGTGTACCACTGTGCCTGGCAACGTTGTTTTTTTAAGACATAATGCTGCTGCATGCTTAATAGACTATAGTATAGTGTTAATAAAACTTTATTAGTTTAGTTTTTATTTTGAGGCTGAGTTTCACCCTTGTTGCCCAGGCTGGAATGCAGTGGCACGATCTTAGCTAACTGCAACCTCCACCTCTGGGCTTAAGCGATTCTTCTGCCTCAGCTTCTTGAGTAGCTGGGATTACGGGCATGCGCCACCATGCCAGGCTAATTTTGTATCTTAGTAGAGACGTGGTTTCACCACGTTGGCCAGGTTGGTCTTGAATTCCTGACCTCAGGTAATCCACCCACCTCAGCCTCCCAAAGACCTGAGGATACAGCCGTGCACCACCGTGCCCGGCCAGTGGAACTTACATGCACTGGGAAACCATAAAATTGTGTCACTCACTTCATTGTGGTGGTGTGGAACCAGCCCACAGTATCTCCAAGGTATACCTGTAATTGATTTTTCTTCATCGATCTTTTATTCTGTGACCTTGCTAAACACTTTTATTAATTCTAGTAGGTTTTTTTTTTTTTTGTAGATTCTGTAGTATTTCAACCATTTTTATATTTGTATGTAGGATTTGTTGACCTGTATCACTTGGGGTAGACAGAAGTCCCACCCCATTATTTGTTGTAAATAATGCATTCATTTTTGGTGCTGTTAATCACTCTTCTGTTTGTATCTGCTTGTGGGTTGCCTTCTTGTTTGTGTGAATGACTCTCCTGAGAAGGCAGTTTAATTAAAGGTCTGTAACTGCTTTATATAATTATACAAATAAAGTAATTTGGTCATTTTTTTTTTCAGGTTCCTCCAAACAAAATAGATTATGAATATAGTGAACTGATACTATACCAGAATCAAGTGATGAGAGAGGCAGATCTATTTCAGGAATCTTTGGAACATATAGAAACATATGAGAAACAAATATGTGATAAACTTTTGGTGGAAGAAATTAAGGGTAAGTTGGCTTCCCTTTTTTTTAATGGCCTCAAACAGAAAACAAAAAGCTACATATTTTATTCTCTCCTAAGTCTTACATGACACTTGTTATGTATCTGGCAAGGCTCCAAACACTTTATTATTAAGCCATTATTAACTAGTTTAATCCTCATAACAACCCTATGTTGTAGTTTTTATATCTATTTTGGAGATGAGGGGAACTGAGGAACTGAGAGATTGACTAACCCCGAGTCATACAGTTTAGTAAACTGGAGAGTGCTGGATTTGAATCCAGATTTCATTCCCTTAAGCGGTATATTATTCTGCCTTCATATTGAATTTGTATCTCTGTATATCCATATATAGTTAATTAAATATAGTGAGAACCATAATTGATGATACTGGGATCATCATGAACACAAAGGTCATTTATTTTCATCATGGGCTAATTATGAAGACAGGATCCCTATAGTTTTAACAGCATTCATCAACAAAGGGTCAAAAAAAAATTTTCACAAAGCTTTGCTCATTAGTTCTCTTTACCTGAGCAATATTGTATTAAATTGCCCAGCTAAAATAATAGTTTAGAACTAAAGTTTCATACAGTTGTAGGACCTCTGAAGTCTGAAGCTTAATAAAAATAATAGCTAATATATATTTTAAAACTCTTCTTCTGTTTGAGTATGGTAATTGCTTACACTGCTTTATTTCATTTAATTTTTTAGCGCTTTTAAGATGGATACTATTTATTAACCCCATTTTATAGTGGAAGAGACTGAGGCTTAGAGAGGTTAAGGACTTGCCCAAAGTCATCCAGCTTTTTAAGTGGTAGAGTTATAGTTTCTAAGCACATCAACACATCCTTCTGACTTCAGAGCCCTTACTTTTTTCTAAAAAACAGACATTTTCAGGACAGTTTTAGATTCACAGTAAAATCTAGAAAAAGGTACAGAGAGTTGCCATATATCCCTGTGTACCCATAGCCTTTCCCACTGTCACACTTTATGGGTTTTGACAAATGTATAATGACATGTATTCACCACTATAGTATTATACAAAGTAGTTTCACTGCCCTAAACATCCTTTGTTTCACCTTTCCATCCCTCACTCCCTGGCAAGCCTCTGCATAGTTTTGCCATTTCCAAAATGTCATATAGTTGTAATCATACAGTATGTAGCCTTTTCAGATTGGTTTTATTTTTGCCAGATCATTTCTTGCCTGAGGAGGATTGGCTTCTTTCACTTAGTAATATATGCTCTTTTTCCCATGCCTTTTCATGAGCTTCTTACTTTTAACCAATATACTCTTTCTGGTTAATGTATAGCACAGGAGTGATTTATTTTTTATTGTAATTAATATTAATACCAATATTAATGACACTTTTAAAAGTTATTGATAAAAATATGGGTAAATAATTAAATATTCTGATTTCTATCTTGTTCCATTACTTATTGATGGGAGCAAAGAGGAAAAAAGGCAATTATTTTTCCTTTCTGAAATATTATTGTCGTTTCCTGATTAAATCTTAACTCCCTCGGGTTGCTGTTTCTCTTTCTTGATATTTGTCCTGTAGCATCAATAGGAAATGCATTCAATATAATCCATAAGTTAGATTATTTAATCTTAAAAAAAATAGGGAATGCAGTTAGGTTAGTTTATTTAATCTTAAAAATAAAAACAAATAGGGAATGCAGTTTTTGAAAAGTAAATACGGTACAGTGAAATTAATTCAAGTTAGTATAGGCCGTGAATGGTGGTTCATACCTGTAATCCCAACACTGGGAGGCTGAGGCGGGAGGATTGCTTGAGGTGCAGGATTTCAAGACCAACCTGGGCAACATAGTGAGACTCTATCTCTACAAAAAATTAAAAAATTATCTGGGTGTGGTGGTTCATGCCTGTGGTCCCAGCTACTTGGGAGACTGAGAAGGGAGGATTGCTTGAGCCTGGGAGGTTGAGGCAGCAGTGAGCTGTGATTGTGCCACTAGCACTTCAGCCTGGATGACAGAGCAAGACCTTGTCTCAAAAAACAAAAATAAATCTGCACATTGCCTATAGTCACATTTATCCTTATATTGCTAGTGAGGGTAATTTGGGGGCCATTAATTTGAATACATAGCTCATGCTTTGTATTATCTACAGAGACAGATCATGGTATTATTTTTCGATTTTCACTGAACTTTGCAGGTCCAGAGACCTTTGATATTCACACAGTTTTCTTTGTGGTCATTAACTTTTTACGATCCTTTAAAAAGCTTTAAAAGTTGGAGATTTCCGCTTATTTATGAATATGTAGATGTGTGTGTGTATACATATATATATTTGTCCTGTGCATTCCTTTGCTTCATGGTAGTAGCAAATAACAGATGTTTTTTGAAAATTAAAAAGATGCTGTTGTCTTATTATATCTAGGATAAGCAGAGTAAAAATTGGCCAGAAGATAATCGTGGAGGAATTGGGCATATTTAAAGTTTTCAGTAGCAGATATTTATATGTATTCATTATGTGACAGGCAATGTGCTAACTACCCACTTTTCTCCCTGTCACAAAGCTAGTTAGTGGTGGAGTTGGTAATTATTCCTAGTTCAGTCTAATTGTAGAGTTTGAGTGATATATAAAAATAGTAAAATAATAGTACATAAAACCTGCTATAATGTACTGCCTCCTCCAACATGATGAAAGGAGAAATAGTATGACTTGAAGACATTTTAAAAGGTGGTTTGAAATAGATTGTTTGGGGAATGAGTAATCTTGAGGGCAGGAAGCTGAGGTATGTTCTTTTTTGAGACTCTCCCCTTTATCTTAGATTAGGTGTGTTTCCATCGTATTAGAGAGGTCTGGGTCCTCATTCTCCACACCTCCTCCTAATTTGTGTGGCTTAGTAAAAGGATTTGACCTTTTACCGACCCACTCAGCTAACCTGTACATGAACATGGCTTGTGTGGTTTCCTGTTATAAAGCGGTGTTTAGTGTTACAATTTCACTGAGTTAAACTTCTCCAGTTTTAGTGATCTTGAAACAATGAGAATTGAGTGGAGAATTAATATATGAACTGATAGGAAAGATATATTCAAATCTTGTAGTAGGAAGGAAGATACGAATGTTTCACTAGAATTACTTGCCAGTCTAATTTTGATGTGTTTGTGTGTGTCTAGTTATTTCAAAGGGTATGATATGTGTGTAATGCAAAAGTTTTTTTACTAACAAATTAATGTCTTACATATGTGTTTGGAGTGTAAGAGGGAGCCAAAAATGAAGGTTCACTTCTGAAGGCAAGCTATGCTTAGTTGCATAAACTGCTACACGTCCAAAGGGGAAGCATACAGAGTTCTGTCTTTTTAACCATCTCTTCATTGATAATGCTTAGTGAAGTCCCTGGGGTCAGATAGATATTTAATGTTTAAAATGAATATGTCTTTAAACTTAATTTCAGGGGAAATACTGTTGAAATTGGGAAGATTAAAAGAAGCCAGTGAAGTGTTCAAAAACTTGATTGATCGGAATGCAGAAAATTGGTGTTATTATGAAGGCTTGGAAAAAGCACTACAGATTAGTATGTAATGATTTTTCTCTTTTTTCTCATAACTACCGTTTGAAATATAATAAAATGTAAAGTTGTAATAATACTTGAGAACAAACAATTTTAGCATTAGTATTCATTTTTCCATTTAGTAAAATTATAGGTTAAATATGGGAGTGAAAATGAATTCAAATAGTTACACTTAAGTGTAAGTGCTTGCAGATATTTTAGGTTCCTTGACCTTTACCTGTTATGGTATTGGGAGGTGAGGCAAAAACAAAACAAAGCGAAACCAAAACAAACAAAAAAAATACCAATTTAGAGTAGAGACATGGGAAAGAAAATGAGCATTCGCTTTCTGGGAAGTGTTGTAACTATTTAATATTTTAAAACCATTAGACATTCATTACCCTCAACTTCTAAATAATAAGAATTGGGCCAAACAATTATTGTTGAGGGTATTTGCTTTGATTTCAAACTAGGCTAATTTATGTAGAGCAAAATGTTACATATCTTCCTTTGAAATTAGGTAACTGACCCTTTTTAGAAATCTAGTATCAGTCCAAGATTTTGTGATATTTTCATAATTAAGTGTTGGTAGGAACTGTTAATATTCCTAAAATCATATTTACTCATGAATAAATGTATTCCTGAAATAATTATGAAACTGGCTCAAAGATGTTGAAACAGCAGAATTTTTTTTTTTTTTTTAGAATTTTTAAATTTAAAAAGTTTGGTAAAGCTGGGCGCAGTGGCTCAAGCCTGTAATCCCAGCACTTTGGGAGGCCGAGACGGGCGGATCACGAGGTCAGGAGATCGAGACCATCCTGGCTAACCCGGTGAAACCCCATCTCTACTAAAAAATACAAAAAAAAAAAACTAACCAGGCGAGGTCGCGGGCGCCTGTAGTCCCAGCTACTCAGGAGGCTGAGGCAGGAGAATGGCGTGAAACCGAAAGGCGGAGCTTGCAGTGAGCTGAGATCCGGCCACTGCACCCCAGCCTGGGCGACAGAGCGAGACTCCGTCTCAAAAAAAAAAAAAAAAAACCGTTTGGTAAATAGGTAGCTACCCACATTCATTTATAGTAGTATAAGCTATAAGAAAAGTTTAATTGTTGTATCCTCACTGGTATTAATTCAGATGTTCTTTTTATGTTTAAAATTTTACACTGCAAATTGTTAAAAGTTTATTTTCTTAAATATTTTTAAGAAAATGATTAAAATCACAATATTGATTAAAGTAATAATCTGAAGAAAACAGCAAAATTACTAGCATGAAGGTTGAAAACGGGTTAACTATGATTTTTCTTTAAAGTAGTAACATTACAATTAATAAAAATATTTTAATGTTTTACTAAAATGAATAATATGTTGCATATATCAGGATTCTTGGTTACTATAAAATGTATTGATTACAAAAGTAATTACACTACTTTATTGTTTTAGGTAACTTGCTCCAACTTGTAACTTTAAGTAGGGTATTGAATATGTTTAGTTTTGTCTTAATTTGATTACATTTATACAGCTTGTTATATCTAGGGTAGTGGAGAATTGTTTTCATACTTGGTGCTTGTCTTTGTCTAAGATGAGGCATGAATATGAGAGTATTTTTAAAATATTTATATGCAGTTGCATTTATGTATTAGTATAAGGGTCTTTAATATTTTGTGAAGTCTCCAAATTATTAACAGAGAGTGAGGGTCCCCCCCCCCACATATCTTTGGTCTTAAAATCCAACCAAATTGGAGCTCCAAAACATATTATTGGGGGAAGGAATGAGTCTAAACAAGATCACACCTCTTCAAGCATGGTGTTTACAATCTTGATGCTTGATATTAATGTTGAGTGTCAATACTTATAAACACTACATTCCCTACAGACATACCTTGTCTGCTAGCACCCAGGGTTATTCTTAGGATAGTTATTTTTCTGTGGTTTAGACGACAGGATTTGGATTAAGATCTACTTAAAACGTTATAGTTCTAAAACAGGTTTGCGTTTTCTTAAAATTCCACTATAAATTATCTTATAGCTTATAAATCTCTTTTTTTGAATTATGCAGGACATTATTTTAGAAAGATAAACTACACCCAGATCCTGTTTGCTTGCATATTGTTGTTTCAGAGTAACATGTACTTTATGTATAGATACATCCTTTATGTGGTACTATAAAATTAGGTGGCTCTTGGGAGGGAAGATACAACTTTCTGTTAGAAGTATAATTTTGTCTTTTGGAAGGATAATGGACTTTCATTAAAGATTTTAAGTGTTAATGTTAACATGGAAGTTTAGTTTATCTTTTTATATTTTAAACATTTGCAATAATAATCCTAAAACTGTTGCTCCTTTGAGCCTAATCAACAGACATTATAGGCTTTTATGGGGATATATGTAGGTTTCTTTGGTTCAGAGTGTTTATGTAAGATATGTTATTAGAGATATATTATAAAAAGATTTTCTTTTCCATGAGTTGTATGCTAAAGGAATATAGAGAAGTGCAGCATATCTTGAGTCTGTGATGACTTGTATATGTGATTCGGGTTGTATTTAGAATCTTGCGATGAAATAAGTTTTGGATTTCTCTGGAGATGAGTTTAAAACAGTGACTTAACTGATTATAGTATTTTGCCACCACAGAGTTTTACATGTTATTTTTGCCAAAATTGAAAGCAGCTTTAATATTGTTAATGCAGTTTTATTTATAACAACATTTTAAAAGTTTGTTAGCATTTTACCATGGATAAAAGTTTTGATGCTATGAATCTCACCCATATTTACTGATAATAGGCACTTTAGAAGAGAGGCTTCAAATTTATGAAGAAATTAGTAAGCAGCACCCCAAAGCAATTACACCCAGAAGATTACCCTTGACTCTTGTCCCAGGTAATATTAGGATGTCTTTTATGATACTAATTATTTGCCGAAATTACTCAATGTTAATTTATATTTTGGAAACGTGTTTCTGTTATGGAGTTTATGTCTACAGCATTCTTGGAGTTGGGAGTGAACAGTTGTGAATTTATTATTTATATGTTAAGAGTGTTATACTTCAATGTGTAGCTAAATGTTGGTTTTAATATTTGAACTTATCTATATAAATATAAAACTACTTTTCTTAAGTTGATCTCATAGAGGTAGAAAGTAGAATGATAGATACCAGAGCTGGCAAGGGGGGTGTAGGGGGGAGATGAAGAGAGGTTGGTTAATGGGTACAAATATACAGTTAGATAGAAGGAATAAGTTTCAGTGTTTGCAGAGTAAGGGGACTGTAGTTAAGAACAATATATCCTATATTTCAGGATAGCAAAAGAGAGGACTTGAAATGTTCCCAACACATAGAAATGATAAGTAATCAAGGCGATAGATACCCTGAATACCCTGACTTGATCATTACACGTTCTCTGTGTGTAACAAGATATCATGTACTGCCTAAATATGTACACATACTATGTATTGGTAGAAAAACTGCTTGTCTTATGTGACTTTTAAAAAAGCACCATATTTAGAAGGTAAATTCCCTGTAATTAGTGACAAATTATATGTGGTATTATGATTTGAGTGGTAAAAGTTTTGAAGTTTTTTTTTTTTTTTTTTGAGTCAAGATCTTGCTCTGTTACCAGGCTGAAGCTGGAGTGCAGTGGCACAATCACTGCAGCCTCAAACCCCTGGGCTCAAGCTATAGTTTTGAAGTTTTATATCTTCTTTTTTGAGCATACATTCAAAGAAATAGTTGTGAGCTATTTGCACCCACCACGGTGTTTTAAGAACAGAATGTCATCATTCCCTCAGTTAGCCACTTTCCTGAGTTTTGCTTTTTATCATGCCATTACTTTTATTTTTAGAGCTCCATGTATTTTGTATTCCTGAAAATAAAAACAGCTTTTGTACTTTATATAACTAGGAGTACTCTGGTACGTATTCTGTGATTTGCTTTTATTGTACAATAGTATATTCATGACCTTGAGTCAAGTTATTGTATGTAGCTGAACTCATTTACTTTTGGGCTACATAGGAGGTAGACAGTATATTAGCTCTTCAGGTAACTAATATCTTTGTTGAGTTTTTTAAAAAGTATGTGTTTTTGTTGAAGTCTTTAATTTTATTTGTAAGAATTGTATATTGGGACTTCTGGTATTTTGATACAAGTCAGACTCTACAAAGCTAATATAACTTAAACGTATTCTGGAGAGGTGAGGAGTATATTTTATATTCTCAGAGTGGCAAATATTTGTTTAAATTCTTGGGTTATAAGTTTATTTTTACCAAAAGATTGATGAAAATTAAAATTTTTTAGTTGACTGGCTTGTGAAATATGTGAAATACCCTTTAGAAATGTATTTGATTAGACAGTAGCTAGAAGTTGATATTAAAAATTCATTTTATACTATTGCATTTCAGTTCCACATATGAAGAGTAGTATTCTCTGATCCTCCTTTTTTTTTTTTTGTTTTGTTTTTGTAGAATACAGAGAGCAGATTTCTCTAATGTTTTCCAGGGAACATTAAGTCCAAGTGGGTATTAATAGGCTTGGTGGGGAGGTTGTTGGTGTGCTTGTGCTTGGGCTGTTCTTCAGCCAAGTAAGTTTGGGAAACTGGGTTAAACACAGCTATCAGGTTTCTATAGGACTTCTCAGAGCTTTTAATATACACTTTGTGAATTTCAAAGATGGGAGTATATGCGTAGTGAGGAGTATTTTCCCTAATAAAGGTGTCTTGTGGAAGATGCTTAAGTTTACATTTCTGTATTTCTTCCTTCTCCTCTTTGTTTTAAAAAATAATAGCTTTTTTGAAATATAATTCATATACCATAAACTTCACTTTTAAAAAGTGTGCAATTCAGTGTTTTAGTATATTAATCATGTTGTGCAACCATCATCTCCGTCTGCTTTCAGAAATTTTTCATGACCCCAAAAAGAAACCCCATACCTATTTCACTCCCTATCACCCCTCCACCATAGTAGCTGGAAACCACCAGTCTACTTTCTGTACCTGTGGATTTGCCTGTTTTTGGACATTTCAAATAAATGGAATCATACCATATGTGGTCTTTAGTGTCTGACTTCTCCTTTTTTTGGTCTCAAGGTATATTTTGTGTTTCACAATATATTGTGTATAGGGGGGAGTATTTCCTTAGGAGCTTTAAAATTGCATTCATATGCTTCTTGGGAAAGAAAGAAACCTCACTTAGCTTTAAGATTACGAACAAGACTTCTTTGTTCTCTTTTTCTCATTTGGAACATGGAGCTTCAGATTTATACTGCCTACATTTATTTCCATAGGCAATATAAGTTTGCTAAAAGCCCTCAATATGTGGCAGTATAGGGTAGGAAATATATTTTTACTGAAAGAGCCTAGAGTTTTTTTTACTGTAAAATGTGATCTAGGTTAAAGTGGAACCATCCTAGACTCTCTTGGACATGCTGTCTTTGAAATGCCATAAAAATCTTTTTACAAAACAGGTCTCAGTGGAGGAGTCTGATGGCATAGGCTTTCAAGGTCATCATCGCTTTGAGGTTCTGACATATGTGTATTTACAAGGCTCCAGTGAATGTATATAAAATTATGCAAATACTTAATTTTATCTGTGCAAAGCTGACTATTTCATGATTTTTTTGCCTGTCTAGAAATGCTTTTATGTGCAGTTAGAAAGCCATTTTGGCATTATCAAAAGCAATAATATCTTCCTCAAGAAAAATGATGCATCTTGAGAATACAAGGTGAAGGTTTTGAAAAAGCCTTTCCATTTTTTAGATAAAAGGGCTTCATACCACAGAACAATAAGGAAATTTTCTAACACCCGAAAATATTAAGTGCTCTAAAAATAATGAAGGGATAAAGGTACTTTTCAAAATAATTAGTTTAATTCATCATGTTCTATTATGGACTGGCTGAAGGGTAGAGAGAGGGAAGGAAATAATCCAGAGTATTAAACATAGAATACTAATTAAATTTTGCTCCATTATTTAGAATGGATTTCCAGTGAATCAGAAACAGACTATTCTTGCTGTTTACACTAATTATTTTAGGAATTAGTGTAAACAGGGACATCATGTTTTGGGGACATCATACTATGTATCTATCTGAGAATTATTCAGGTAACCTGTTTTGTGAGCAGTAATGCTAAAGAGGCACATAATAATTGATGGAAAAAATGAGATGGATAAATCATAAGTAATTTGGGGATATGGTGTGTGACTGAGCAGTTGGGTAGCTTTGTGGGCTTCTTGTTTAGGTGATAAATTCACACAGTTGCCAATTAGGTAAAAAGTTTATAAGTTCATGAAGTCTTTTTCTTGTCTGTCCCTTGGCAACTAAGTTTACTTCCCCTGCAGACATCCATTGTGATCAGCTGATGGTGTATTCTTCTACAAATATGTTATGCATGTGTGAGCAAAAATGTGTGTAGATTTGTTTAAGGTCACACCCCCCACCCTGCTTTTTGCAAACATGAGGTAGCATGGATTGATGGATTGCTGCGAACCTGGGTTTTCTTTTCACTTAACTCCGTATTTGGAGATTAGTCCTGGATCAGCACTTAAAGAGCTTCGTCATTTTTTTCATACCTGCACAATCTAATAAATCAGATTTGCCACTGTGATCTGAATAGACTGAGAAAGGTGACCAAGGAGGAGTTCAGAGTAGCTTCTGCTGTGAAGATAAAAGGCTTGTTTTCTCAGCAGTTGATTGCAAGTATAGAAAACAAAATATTAACTCTAAAATATAAAAACTCTAAAATCTAAAATATTAACTCAGATATCAGAGACATTTATTGAGTGATTACTATGTGGAAGACATTGTTTATTGTTGTATCTTACCTCATTTGAGCCATGCAAGTGTACTCTTGAGGCTAGTGATGGTATTGCCATCATTTTACGTGATAAAACCGAGGTTTTTAATGGACAAGTTATTTGCCCAAGGTTGCATACAATTAAGTGGAGAAGTCTGCATTCCTCTAAGAAACAGCGTCTCTTACAGTCTCCCACAATTTTGTTAGCTTTTGTTGTACACCAGAGGAATTACTGGAAAGATGCGTTCTCTGAAACTATTTTTGATTTTTAAAGAAGCAATGGTGTATAATTTAACCCAGGATTAAGTTTTATGTTGTCTTCGTAATCTGTGATTTTTCTTTTTTCTTTTTTTTTTTTTTTTTTGAGATGGTGTCTTGCTCTGTCGCCCAGGCTGGCGTGCAGTGGCCGGATCTCAGCTCACTGCAAGCCCCGCCTCCCGGGTTTACGCCATTCTCCTGCCTCAGCCTCCCGAGTAGCTGGGACTACAGGCGCCCGCCACCTCGCCCTTGTATTTTTTAGTAGAGACGGGGTTTCACCGTGTTAGCCAGGATGGTCTTGATCTCCTGACCTTGTGATCCGCCCATCTCGGCCTCCCAAAGTGCTGGGATTACAGGCTTGAGCCACCGCGCCTGGCCTCTGTGATTTTTCAAAAGACAAGTTGGTCAGGCATGGTGACTCACACTTGTAATGCCAGCACTTTGGGAGGCCAAGGCAGGTGGATGATGAGGTCAAGAGATTGAGACTATCCTGGCCAACATGGTGAAACCCCATCTCTACTAAAAATACAAAAATTAGCTGGGCGTTGTGGCACACGCCTGTAGTCTCAGCTACTTGGGAGGCTGAGGCAGGAGAATTGCTTGAACCTGGAAGGTGGAGGTTGCAGTGAGCCGAGACCAGGCCACTTCACTCCAGCCTGGGTGACAGCGTGAGACTCTGTCTCAAAAGAAAAACAAAAACACCCCAGTATTTTGTATATGATCTACTAAGAAATTAGAGATTATCTGAATACAGTCTTTATAGTTAATGGAGTTAAATTTTTTTATAACATTTAATTATATTGAGTATGCATGCATGTTTTGTTCAACATGGTCAGTCACAACGAATAAAAATAACCGTTTTGGGTTGTTAGATTTTGTTGTGCAGTGTTGTGATTCATTAAGAAATCTTAGGAGGTCATTTCAATCATCCTACTTGAGGCTAAATTGTTCATGACATATATGTGTGTTTTTTTTCCCCAAATGATTAGGTAAATCCATGTGCTTATGTATTAGTCCATACTCTCAGAAAGTTCTTATATCTCTGTATTTAAAATTAAAATTCTTTGAATACTCTCTGCTTTCAAATGGTGATGACAAAAATCATTTGTAGGGGTTTAGCAATGAAAGAATTATTTACTTGATGTTGCAAACAGGTTGTTTATTTTAGTTCTAATGTTAGAATGCCCAGGGCTCAGTCTGATGTCTAACATCAATTTACTTTATTGTTGGCCTCACTCACTGAGATGTTAAGTTCTATAGGGTAGAATTAATTTTTTTTTTTTTTTTAATTTTAATCACTGCTATATCCCCAATACCTAGAACAGTGCCTGGCATGTAGTAAGTGCTTGACACATTATTGTGGAATGAATGAATGAATGTAGAAGTAAATGACAAGTTGATTTGGGAAGACATTTGTAAATACCAACTTAGTGTTTAAAAAGATCTTTTGGCTATCACTTGAATATAGTGCTGGTTACAATAGTCTGCTGCAGAGTGCTTTTTGCATATCTGCAGGGTTTTGAGCTGTAGACTAAGTGTGCTAGTCAGTGAGAGATTAGGAAAGATATTTGATACTGTGCTAAATTCAGAATGGATAGTTGATAACTTTTACTCTACTTAAAACTGTATGACTTTTTGGGTTTATAAATTGGATAGGAGGGAGCTTTATTTTTACTTAGAAAATCATTTTAAGAATTGTTTGCATGAACCAAAGAATAACAAAGTATGCTTTTGTTTCTAGGTGAAAGATTTAGAGAACTAATGGATAAGTTCCTGAGGGTTAACTTCAGTAAAGGCTGCCCACCCTTGTTTACTACTTTGAAATCTTTATATTACAATACAGAAAAGGTAAAATTTGGTATTTATTCAGATTTACTTTAGTCTTTTTACTAAATTGTAGAAAAATGTCCATGTAAAGAATGTGCTTTTACTTAATCATTTTCTCTGTTTTAGTAATGTTACTTTACTTTCAGTCTAATAATGTACTGAAATTATATGCCTGTAGTATAAGTAATATCAAAGTAAGAGGGTTTATGAAAGCACTAAAATTATAAAGGTTTATTTTTAATGGGTATACTTCTTTATTAGTAGCATTTTAAATTTGACATTGTTACCAAAGGTATATATTTATTCTATGATTATTATTTTATGGTACAATTATGGATTTTTAAATTAGTTATGTATGCTTTTAAAGTTAGAGCTTGGATAATTGAGTTAGTACAACAGTAAAATGCAATTTGGTCAAATTACTGGTATAAATTACTAGTTTTAATCAGTAGGCTGCATTTTAATAAATACAGATTTAGCTAGTTCTTGAATAAAGAATTGTCTTTCTGCTTTTTAAAATTAGAAAATAGGCTGGGCGCGGTGGCTCACGCCTGTAGGGGTGGGCAGATCATGAGGTCAGGAGATCGAGACCATCTATGGTGAAACCCCATCTCTCATAAAAATAAAAAAAATTAGCCTGGCATAGTGGTGGACGCCTGTAGTCCCAGCTACTTGGGAGGCTGAGGCAGGAGAATGCCGGGAACCCAGGAGGTGGAGCTTGCGTTGTTGAGCTGAGATCGCACCACTGCCCTCCAGCCCTGGGTGACAGAGTGAGACTCCGTCTTAAAAAAAAAAAATTTTTAGAAAATAGGCACTTAAATCTTGGTCTTAAATTAGAAAGACAATTAAAAGTTAATAGAAAGCAAGTTATACTTTTATTTCCAAGTGTTGCTTTTTATTAAAGTCTAAAATCTTGTTGTCTTTTCTGTAGTCAGTTTTTTGAAGTTACTAGCAGATAAGGAAAAGATTTTATTAGAAATCCTAAAACAATTTTTAGTTAAGCTTCTTTCATTTTTAATTTATTTAGCTTTGATTCATAATAATTTGTAAATTTGCACTGATTGTGAATAATACAATGTTGGAAATATCAGTTATAGATATAGCTGATTGGCATTTTCCTACCGGTGGCAGCAGGTTTCATAAACAAAAGAAACAACTGATGATCTCTAGTACCCAATTAGAATAAAACATCATTTATGTTAAAACAAAAACAAGCCAGGCGCGGTGGCTCAAGCCTGTAATCCTAGCACTTTGGGAGGCCGAGACGGGTGGATCACGAGATCAGGAGATCGAGACCATCCTGGCTAACACGGTGAAACCCCGTCTCTACTGAAAAATACAAAAAACTAGCCGG